>NW_019943998.1:2081-3671 GCF_002910315.2 Salvelinus sp. IW2-2015 | reverse complement strand
AAGAAGTGGTCTGTGGTCACCACCTGCAGAACCATTCCTTTTTTGGGGGTGTCTTACTAATTGCCTATAATTTCCACCTTTTGTCTATTCCATTTYCACAACAGCATGTGAAATTTATTGTCAATCAGTGTTGCTTCCTAAGTGMACAGTTTGATTTCACAGAAGTGTGATTGACTTGGAGTTACATTGTGATGTTTCAGTGTTCCCTTTATTTTTTTGAGCAGTGTATATACACTACCGTTCAAAAGTCTGGGGTCACTTAGACATGTCCTTGTTTTAGGTTGTATTAGTCAGTTGAAAGAAAATCACTTTTTTTTGTCCATTAAAATAACATCAAATTGATCAGATTAATCTGAAATTTAGTATATATATATATATACTACCGTTCAAAAGTTTGGGGTCACATAGAAATTTCAGATTAATCTGATCAATTTGATGTTATTTTAATGGACAAAAAAAATATATATATATATATCTCGTCTCTCTCTCTCTCTCTCTCTCTCTCTCTGACACCTACCACTTTTCCATTTACTGTAACTGAGCACCGGATGTCCATGGACATTACAGTAGAGAACAGTAGAGTACTGTGAATGTAGAGTTCAGTAGAGTATACTGTACTGTATTGTATTGTACTCTGTTGTACTGAATATATCTACTGTACTCTACTATAATGTACCCCCCCCCAAAAGACTTGTGAAACATAGACGTACATGATTGGTTCAGATTTGGTCTGGTTCGAACCAATCAATTGCGGTCTTGTTTGGGGGCGGACCTCAATGACAGCCAGTGTGTAGAACAATACCCAAATAAGCACTAGCAGGATATTGCATTTTTCTACCTTTGTGTATCTATTCAGGATACATCACTATCTTTGAATATTAATTCGGAGCAGATCTTTTTGGAAAACACGGTCGCATAACAAAATTGAGACCAAACTTTGCATCTGCACATTTCATCCACGTGTTTTTGTGAAACGTATAAATATATATATTTTTTTTAAATAGCCCTTGTGTATAGAGTTGTATGGTTTGTTAAACTTTTGAAATCGTTGGGTTTCGGTTTGACATTTTAAAGTGAAAAATCTGAGTCAAAGTGTCTTTTTTCCCTACTGTGGAATTGACCTTTTATATTTTAGTTACACAGATAAGTTGTGTAAGATAAGATACACAGATAAGATACACAGATAAGATACACAGATAAGTTGTATGTTTTCTCATGTCAGACCAAGAATACACTGAACTCTTTAGGTTGTATTAGTCAGAAAATGGATCACGTCTGAGGCACGTGATCGGGAGTCCCCTTGGGGAGGCGTACAATTGACCCAGCGTCGTCCGGGTTTGGCCGGTGTAGGCCGTCATTATAAAAATAAAATGAATGTGTTCTTAACTGACTTGCCTAGTTAAAACATACCGTTTTCCATTAGTAATGATACATTGCAGTGGGGACAGGATAGGATAGGATAGGATAGGACAGGATGGGACAGGATAGGACAGGATAGGACAGGATAGGATAGGATAGGACAGGATAGGACAGGATAGGACAGGATAGGACAGGATAGGATAGGACAGGATAGGACAGGATAGGACAGGA
>NW_019943998.1:0-1637 GCF_002910315.2 Salvelinus sp. IW2-2015 | reverse complement strand
GACAGGATAGGATAAAGTAATCCTTCTAACCCCCCCCCTCCCCACCCCTTAAAATGAGTTAGATGCACTATTGTAAAGTGGTTGTTCCACTGGATATCATAAGGTGAATGCACCAATTTGTAAGTCGCTCTGGATAAGAGCGTCTGCTAAATGACTTAAATGTAATGTAATGTAATGGGACATGTCCATTCTGTTCTATCCTTGGCTATTTTTGTGTTATTTTCTTGACCCAGTTTCACCKTTTTCTCGGTCAATAAACCTGAGGACAAACAGATTAGCCTGTCTCCWGAGTCTTGACGAGGACCAGCCGTTTGTCTGTCTGTTGAATTATACACAGCTAGGTCTCAGAGGGACAGAACAGTTGTTTTGTAAATACACATGATAGATACTGTCAACTGTTGTTAATGTAAACAGAGGTGACATTTTGTCGGCGTCCCAAATTACACCCGATTCCCTATATATAGGGATCTATGTAGGGAATAGGGTGCCATTTCGGACCCTTTGCAATTCTGACTGCTTGTCTGGTTTCCCATTTGGAGTGAACATGGTTCTGTGTCCCAATTGGAACCCTTTTTTCTATATAGTGCACTACTTTTGATGGGCTCTGGTCAAACGTAGTGCACCATGTAGGGAATAGGGTGCCACTTGGGACGTAACACTGGGTTTTGTTTGACCCAAAACACACAGACCCCTATAGACCTGCCCTGAGAGAAAACACAGCATGTCAGCTACGCTATGTATGTCACCTACCTACAGTGGTGGAAAGTACTTAAGTCAAACTACTTTTAAGTATTACTTAAGTCGTTTTTTGGMGTATCTGTACTTAACTTTACTATTTATATTTTTGACTATTTATATATTTTATATATTTTTTATATCTTTATATCTTTATCTTTTACTCCACTACATTCCTAAAGAAAATAATGTACTTTTTACTCCATGCATTTTCCCTGACGACTAAAACTACTCGTTACATGTAGAATGCTAAAGCAGGACAGAATGATGGCACCTATCAATATYACGCTTTGTCATCCCTACTGCCTCTGATCTGGCGGACTCACGAAACACCAAATACTGTGTTTGTAAAGGACGTCTGAGTGTTGGAGTGTGGCCCCAGTCTGTCCGTAATTAAAAAATAATACGGAAATCGTGCAGTCTGGTTTGCTCAATATCAGGAATTTGATGTATAGCATTTACTATTACTTTGTACTTTTACTCAAGTATGACGTTTCAATACTTTTTCTACCACGGTACTTTTAGTACTTTTAAAACCAGATACTTTTTCGACTTTTATTCAAGRGGTATTTTACTGCGTGACCTTTACCTGAGTCATTTTCTGTTAAGGTATCTTTACTTTAACTCAAGTATGACAAATGGACTACTTTTCCCACCACTGCCTACCTAAGACCATGGTGTGGACCTGTGTTGTTATCCTGTTAAACTGTACATTAAACAGCCCGTCTCCTTTATGAGATGAGAGATACCGTGACGGTGTAGAGACAGGGTAATGTTAGTGACAGTGTAATGTTAGTGACAGTGTAGAGACAGGGTACTGTTAGTGACAGTGTAGAGACAGGGTACTGTTAGTGACAGTGTAGAGACAGGGTACTGTTAGTGACAGTGTAGAGACAGGGTAA
>NW_019943997.1:129938-146866 GCF_002910315.2 Salvelinus sp. IW2-2015 | reverse complement strand
AACAGGAAGCAGAGGATCTTTTGATGGGCCCGTAGAGCAGGGAGATGGGTAGCAGCCCCCAGGAACAGAGGGTCCTTTTGATGGGGCCCTTAGAGCAGGAGATGGGTAGACCAGGAACAGAGGGTCCTTTTGATGGGGCCCTTAGAGCAGGAGATGGGTAGCAGGCCCCAGGAACAGGGGTCTTTGATGGGGCCTAAGAGCAGGGAGATGGGTAGCAGGCCCAGGAACAGAGGGTCTTTGATGGGGCCCGTAGAGCAGGGAGATGGGTAGCAGGCCCCAGGAACAGAGGTCTTTTGATGGGGCCGCTGTAGAGCAGCGAGATGGGGGTTTTATTGGGCCTGTCCATGAACAAATAATGTCCCCCAACAAAAAGTGTCCCCCCGTGTCACATATGGATTGCAAAGAGTAATAAAAGACCTGTTATAATCTTGACCTTCCTTCACAGCAGCCATGACATGAGACAGTTGATCGCTAAGGCATAAACAGGAATAAACAGGCGTTAAAACCAGGTACATAGACCTGCTGGTGGAACAGGGACAGAAGCTGGGGCTGGACCACGAGGCTGGGGCTGGAGAGGCTGGGGCTGGAACAGAGGGCTGGGCGCTGGAGCGAGGCTAGGGCTGGACAGAGCCTGGGCTGGACAGAAGGCTGGGCGGACAGAGACTGGACAGAGGCTGAGGCTTGGACCAGAGGCTGAGGCTGGACAGAGGCTGGGGCTTGGAACAGAGGCTGGGGCTGACAGAGGCTGGGGCTGGAACAGAGGGCTGGGGCCTGGACAGAGGCTTGGGGCTGACCAAGAGCTGGACAGAGGCTGAAAGGCTGGACAGAGGCCTGGGGCTGGACAGAGGGCTGGGCTGGACAGAGGCTGGGGCTGGACAGAGGCTGGGGTGGAACAGAGGCTTGGGGCTGGACAGAAGGCTGGGGCTGGACAAGGCATGGACAGAGGCTGGGGGCTGGACAGAGGCTGGGGCTGGCAGAGGCCTGACAGAGGCTGGGGCTGGACAGAGGCTGGGGCTGGACAGAGGCTGGGCTGAGGCAGAGGCTGGGGGAATGAAGAGCTGGGGCTGGACAGAGGCTGGGGCTGACAGAGCTGGGGCTGGACAGAGGCTGGGCCTGGACAGAGGCTGGACAGAGACGGGGTGGACAGAGGCTGGGGCTGGACAGAGGCGGGGCTGACAGAGCTGGGGCTGGAACAGAGGCTGGGCTGAAACAGAGGCTGGGGCTGGACAGAGGCTGGACAGAGGCTGGGGCTGGACAGAGGCTGGGGGCTGGACAGAGGCTGGGGCTGGACAGAGGCTGGGGCTTGGACAAAGAGGCTGGGGCTGGACAGAGCTGGGGCTGGACAGAGGCTGGGGCTGGACCAGAGGCTGGACAGAGGCTGGGGCTGTGGATAGAAATGACAGAGGCTGGGCTGGACAGAGGCTGGGCCTAGGACAGAGGCTGGGGCGGACAGAGGCTGGGGTGGACAGAGGCTGGGGCTGGACAGAGGCTGGGGCTTGGACGAGGCTGGGGCTGGAAGAGCTGGGGAGCTGGCAGAGGCCCGGCAGAGGCTGGGCTGGACAGAGGCTGGGGCGGACAGATGCTGGGGCTGACAGAGGCCTGGGGCTTGGACAGGAAGGCTGGGGCTGGACAGAGGCTGGGGCTGGAACCAGAGGCTGGGAACTGGATCAGAGGCTTGGGGCTGGACAGAAGCCTGGGGCTGACAAGAGGCTGGGGCTAGGAACAGAGCTGGGGCTGACAGAAGGCTGGGGCTGGACAGTAGCTGGGACTGGACAGAGGCTGAGCTGGACAGAGGCTGGGGCTGGACAGAGGCTGGGGCTGGAGAACAGAGGCTGGGGCTGGACCAGAGGCCTGGGGCGGACAGAGCGGGCTGGACAGAGGCTGGGCTGGAAGAGCTGGGCTGGACAAGGCTGGGCGGACAGAGCTTGGGGCTGGACGAGGCTGGACAGAGGCTGGGGCTTGGACAGAGGCTGGCCTGGACACGAGGCTGGGGCTGGACAGAGGCTGGGGCTGGCAGAGGCTGGGCTGGACAGAGGCTGGCTGGACAGAGGCTGAGCTGGACAGAGGCTGGGCTTTGACAGAGGCTGGGGCCTGGACAGAGGCCTGGGGCTGGACAGAAGGCTGAGGCTGGACAGAGGCTGAGGCTGGACAGAGCTGGGCTGGACAGAGGCTGGGGCTGGACAGAGGCTGAGGCTGGACAAGAGGCTGAGCATGGACAGAGCTGGGGCTGGACAGAGGCTGGGGCTGACAGAGGCTGGGGCTGGAGCGAGAGGCTGGGGCTGGACCAGAGGCTGGGGCATGGACAGAGGCTGGGGCTGGAGCAGAGGCTGGGGCTGATTGGACAGAGTGGCTGGGTATGAGGACAAGAGACTGAGTCTGAGCCAGAAGCATGGAGGCTGACGACGAGGCTGGGGCATGGCAGACACTTCGAGAGCCGTGTTCCCGACTGCTTACGAGGGGTTTCTCGTTTGTTTGGTCAGGGATGTGATTATGGGAGAGGCTTCACTATTTTTGTTTTTTATGTTTTTTTTTCTTTTTTTGCGCAGAGTCGGTTGTAATCAGGCTAGTCTATCGGTGTAGTCGCCTGATTAGGGAACCATCACTTAGGTAGCCCTTTTTCCGCTCTGTTGCCTTTCTTGGTGGGAGAGTAGTTAACAGTTTGTATGGCACATTGCCCTTAAAGCTTACGATTGTTCTTTGTATTTGTTTATTGTTTTTTGTTGGCCGTTATTTTCTAATGAAAAAGGACATGGTCGCTCACCACGCTGCGCTTTGAGCTCAATTCCGTTTGAGCGGGCCGTGAGAGACTGGGCTGGACAGCAGGACTCTGAAGCGCCAGCGACTCAGCCGGTTCATGCTCATCGACGTTCATGGTGCAACTCCACTCACCCTCTCTGAGCAAGGCAGAAATGCAACCCGTGACCCTGCTTTCAAGAACGGGCCGCCGCAGTGCTGAAAGTGCGTAAGCCGTGTAAAATCGTCTGTCCGTCGTTGCAACACTCACAACTAAGAGTTTCAAAACTGCCCATCTGGAAAGCCAACGTCTCAAGCACAAGAAACTGTTGTGGTCGGGAGCTTATTGGAGATGGGTTTCCATGGCCGAGCGGCACGGCACACAAGTCTAAAGCTCACCATGAGCAATGCCAAGCGTCTGGCGTGAATGTGGTGACGGTAAAGGGCATTCGCCGCGCGAATTGGATACATCTGGACGCGCGTTGAACGCTTCACGCGTTCTTTGGAAGTGATGAATCATGGCTTACACATCATGGCAATGTCCAGCGGACGCAGATCTGGTTTGGGCGGATCCCAGGTAGAACGCTACCTGCCACCAACATTCAATAAGGTCCACTGTGAAAAGTTTGGTGGAGGACGAAAACAAATCAATCAAATCAAATGTATTTATAAGCCACTTCTTACATCAGCTGATTATCTCAGTGCTGTCACACGCAAACACGGCGTGCTCCCACAGACATCTCTGAACCAAAGGGTTGTCCACCACTTCACCTTGTCATGACGGTGGTGACTGACCTCCAAAACGTACATACTGYCAGTTGGTGGTCAGCCATTGTTGTGGTCATGAAGCTGACTGATACAATGTAACAGGGAGAGATGTCTAGGTCCTTTTTTAATCCTTCTGTGCTGAAGGCCAGCAGAGAGAGGTAATCCTTGGGGCGGTGGGTCAGCGCATGTTTCCCTGTTTATCCTTCAACCTCATTTCAACCAGATTAAGGTACTTTTGGAGCTATGAATCATTCTGGACAGTAACCTAGTAACCTAACAACCACTTACAAACATCAAATACTGCCTGGCTTTCCTTTTTCATTCTCAGCTAATTTTACAGCTAGCAGCCTTGACATTTTCATATTATTATAATTAGTTAATTACCGGTAATAGCCTAGACCAATTAAACTTAATTCATCGGGCTGTTTAGAGAAATGCACACATTCTAATGAAAATCAAGGCTGCATTAGTATGGAGATAGGATAGTCCCCGACTGAGGTGCCACCCTCAGAGATGAACCGACAGTGTAAATATACAGTGTCTCTTCCTCTGAAACTCCATAGTGTAACGGCAGCCTTCCTCRTCTTCAKGAGAAGAGAGGCTGTAACAGGGATCGGACCAACACGCAGCGTAGCCAGTGCTCAACATGTTTAATAAAACGAAACTGTGAACACTTACAACGATACAAAATAACAAAAWGTGGCAAACCGATACAGCCCTATCTGGTGCAGAGAAAACACAAAGACAGGAAACAACCACCCACAAACKCKAACACAAAACAAGCCACCTATATATGATTCCCAATCAGAGACAACACAAAACATCTGCCTCTGATTGAGAACCATATTAGGCCAAACATAGAAACAGACAAACTAGACACACAACATAGAATGCCCACCCAGCTCACGTCCTGACCAACACTAAAACAAGCAAAACACKCAAGAACTATGGTCAGYACGTGACACATAGGAAGTTAGTTACCCCTCGTGTTCCATTTGGTGGATTCTGCGGCACTAATCGCATATGTAAGGTTATAAAAACATTAACTCACTTCCTAATTTGACGTTTGTCCTATAGGATGTCAAGTTTTTAACTTTGGGCAGAAACATTGAATTATGAAAAAGGTTCGCAGTTMCTAAGGAGCCTCGTGATTTGGAGAGAAACGTACATTTGGTCTCAACCAAGAATATTTGAAACAACCGTTAGACAGAAACAAAATATCACATATTGAGCCCTAAATGAATGAGGACAGTTAGGCTATTACCTAGGGGCAGGATCAATTAGATTACAAAATAAATATACGAACGAACAGAGAAATAAATTAATACAAAAATGTATCTCAGTTCAGCAGGAACTCTCATTATTTTTCTCGTCAGCTGTCATCGTCATCGTCACATTGAACAGACGTTGGTACCACTTTATTGGTGTTGTTGCCAGGGCAACTACAATATATATAACCTACCATTTTTACAAAAAGCATTTAATCTTTATTTTTTGAGATCTGTAGTTATTCAGTCATATTCCCAATCTGTTCCAAGGCCTATTCATTATTCAGGCATATTCTTCTTGGCATGCATAAACACTCGCCACGTGTGGTGTACGAGACAACTGCAGCACGTGACAACGAGCACTGACGGAGAAACCAAATGTATGAGCGCCGCGCCCGAGACGATCTATCTGAAGCTCATCTCTACGAGATGATATAATACCAGATCCAGCGCAGCACAAAACAGGACAACTGTATGCTGTCCGTGGACGTTGGCAATGCTTTACAGGACAATTGAGCAAACCGTATGTAGCTCTCTTCGCTTAAGATAAGTCTAAATTAATGCTCTAGTTTTTAAGCTCTTATCTTTCTGACTCTGCTGTGCATTCCCCCTTTCAATAATCCGCCCCAGCGACCGGGTAACACGGAGCATGCAAAGTGGAACCAGTGTACAACTTCTCTCGTACTGTTACCTCTGCCTACCAGGTCAGGTTCTGTCTGACTCACTGGCTCATAACTGGTGAATAGAATAGCTTAGCATGTCTACGTCTTTGTCGCCCTATGTTCAATTCACATCACGTGCCGGTTCTAGCGCAGTCTGTGTTCTGGTCGACGCTTTTCTTTTTCATTGCTTAGAGAGCAAACGGTGTGGTGTTCCTTAATTGACACCCTCCGCGGCGTTCACGTTGGCACGTCGTAAGTCTTCCGTATGGCCCCTCTGCTGCTCTCGCTCTGCTGCTCTCGAGCCTGTTTTGAGCTTGTGAGACACTGCAAACAGCCTGCTGATGATCCGGCCGTCCGTTCGAACTTACACATATTGGGCGTGCACTAACCTATTTATTCGCACTCTGAACTTGATTATACATACTGACACTCTATGCGCCTCGGAACACGATTGGGGTGGAATTTATGTTTGTTACCTTCTACGACTTGCTTTCGTTTATTTAACTTTCGTTTCTGCGTGGTCCATTGTTATTACCAGCCGTAGTTGACATGTTGAGAATGGGAGCGGTGCTTCGCAGTTTTTCGCTATGGTCAACGACTCTGGTGTAACTCAGTTAGCAGGGGAGGTTAATGGAGTGGCTCGTGATTATGTCACTTGCCAACCTTGTGTGGGGTACGCACGCATCGGGGTACTTTATTCTTGTGGAGATGCACTGACGCGCGCCTCGTGATGGTAGAGGCCAGATTGGGAATTTAGCCAGGACACCGGGGTTAACACCCCTACTCTTACGATAAGTGCCATGGGATCTTTAATGACCTCAGAGAGTCAGGACACCCGTTTAACATCCCATCCGGAAAGACGGCACCCTACACAGAGCAGTGTCCCCAATCACTGCCCTGGGGCATTTGGGATCTTTGTTTAGACCAGAGGAAAGAGTGCCTCCTACTGGCCCTCCAACACACTTCCAGCAGCACCTGGTCTCCCATCCAGGGACTGACCAGGACCAACCCTGCTTAGCTTCAGAAGCAAGCCAGCAGTGGTATGCAGGGTGGTATGCTGCTGGTCTGCCAATATGCCTGAATAATGAATAGGCCTTGGAACAGATTGGGAATATGACTGAATAACTACAGATCTCAAAAAATAAAGATTAAATGTCTTTTTGTAAAAAATGGTAGGTTAATCTATAACGTCTGTCAGTTGCCCCGATGCAATGGTAACACACCACCGAAATAAAGGATGCGGGTTTACGTTTCAACGTCTGTCAATGTACGATGATGCACGAGATGATCAGCTGACCGTAGAGAAAAATATGAGAGTTCCTGCTGCCAAATGCTCGAGATTATCACATCTTGGTAGTGTCAGTATTTTTTATATATCTGTGGCATCGTCGGTCCGTTCCGCTCCATGGATTTTTATTGTCTTCGTGAGACTTCTTCCTTGATCTGCTTGGCCCTTCTGCCTTTAGCCAGATAATGTTGCCTCTACTACTGTGTCCCTCCAGTTCCATTTAGGGCTCATATTGCCTGCCATTAGTTTTTTGTTTCCTGGTCCTATCGAGCCCGTGTTGTTTCAAATATTCTTGGTTGACGCGCTGCCGACCCTACAACAAAGGACGTCATTGCAGCGGTTCTCTCAGTTGCCTCAGTAAGTACGCCGGCACGGGCTTCCGGGTAGGCAACCCCTGTACGCGACCCACCTTTTCTATTAGTAGTGTCAAGTGTCGTTGCGGCGCGCAACATCAGTTCAATAGAGACCTGTGATCCAGTCTGCTATTAGCATCCTGCCTGCCCCGGATAAATCAATGCGTACAAAATTGACGGTCGAAGGTGTAGTCTTGTGCGTACAATCATTGTTTTCTACTAGACCACTGTTGCTTATATGCGCAGCTGTAATGAGTTGCCCGCTAGCAGAATGTCACCCCACAACACAAGTCCAACGCGAGGGGGTGTAGACAGAGCGTTGCCCCCTATTGTGTACATCGTCCTGACCTCTCATTAGTTCTCTTCGGGTGTTTTGCTGTTTTTTGTTGGGTTCCATGGCTGCGCGGAGCCACTCACACTGGCACGTTGGCCTTAGCTGGGTGTGTCATTCTCCCCCCTCCCGACTCGCCGGCGCTGTGCTCTCAGTCTTGTCCTGGTTCACTATGTCTCCTGGCCGAATTAGAGTCGTCGCTACTCAGACGGGCATCGAGAGGTCTCGCCGGGATCCTTGCTCTCCTGACCTCGCGGGAATCGATGCCATCTCACCCGGTGCGATCTGGCATTCCGTGTTTTGCGGATTGTTTGTGGCCTGCGTCTTGTTGCCCCTCTGTCTTATGCCTGGTTCTTTCTTCCACTGCACCGAGCATAGGGCTTGTACTCGGTGTGTCCTGTCTCCCATCTGTTTTGTGCTTATTGTTTCTGTAGTCCCGCTTTGTCACCCACAAGTGCTTCCACTACGAGTGGCTTTTGTCGTCTCTTTATCGTACTTGAACACATGTCTGGCATGTCGCTCTCACTGGCTAGGCTCGCCTTGTTTTGTCTCCCTTTGTCGGATCTGCGGTGGGTTGCACACCTCTCTCTCGTGATAGAAGACAGGAAGGCCTGTCTCGCATACTATATATTCCACACATGATTGGGACCGCTCTCATGATCGGAAGTTTCAGGAGCCTCTATGTCACCTCACTGTTGTATCGCCAGCTCGTGCGGGATCTCCATTTTTGGCTGAGGGTGCCGGGGTTGTGCACTTGTCGTCACAGTCGGTCCGGAGGGTTTGCGCCTTCCCATTTGCGGACTTCCTCAACTTTTTCCATAATCTAATTGTCCCAGCCTCTCGATTTTTCTCCTATATAGAATTGTGTGTCATTCTTTCTCTATAGAGGGCGAGCCCCCTAACCGGTGTCTACGCCTTGTGCGTTATTTACTCTCCGTGCGGTATATCCTGAAATCTGATATTATTGCCCCTGGGGGCTCATAACTGACTGTACACGAGATAGCTATTCAGAAGCGCCCCGCTATCTGTGAGAAGGTCATGTTCGTACGCATCGAGAGATATATGGAACGATGCCCAGCAGTCACTGGGGCAATGTCGTATTTTGTACTATGTGGTTTGTTAGCGTATAACTTGTTTCTGAGCCACCTGCATCTGCATCAAGTGTCTCCATAAACAGTTACATCGGGCCTCGGTAATTTGCCTGGTTTGAAATTGAGGGGTGACCAGCACCTACGAACAGGCGGAACATTGCTCTGTGCCCCGCAACCGGGTCCTCCAATGCGCATGTATCTCTGGTGTCTGCCGCCTTGCTCGCCGTAGGCGTGCCCCGTCGCTCTATAACACGCAAGGACCGCTCCCGCTGTGCTTCCCTGCTCGCGCGCGCGCTCTAGCTTGACAGCAAGCACTCACGCTCCGATACCACTTAAAGGTTGTTCCCGCACAGTCACTCGTGTCACCTTCGTGCTATGGAGCGTTGTGGTTCCGACTCGACCCTTTCTCTAAAAGGCACAGCATAGCTGACAGTCCCTGGTTGGTCAGGCCTCCACTCGCGCTCTCAGCGTTCACTGAACCCTGCACTGATTTCACTTGTACCCATTGCGAGACGATCTCTGTAACTCAGCGTCTGTTCCCTTCCTACTTTGTGCCAATCTCACTTTTCCACTGTCGTGGCCCTGACACGCGCTCACATGTTTGCACAGCAGAGCAGCAGCTAACTCCCTGCCGCTTGGCTGGTGTGTCCACGAAGCTGCCCTCAATCGGGCCGGGTCCTTCAATCGTTCCCGCCACGGGACCATTTGTTTCCTTGTTTCTTTTAGCCTCGCTGGCTGCATCATGGGCCGTCGGATCTTTCATCCCACCTACCTATGGGAGTTTTCAGAGCTGTACCTTTTGCGACGCCCCGACCTGGAGCTAGGTAATATCTGGTTATTCATGTCACTTAACCTAACACCCTCCATCTTTCTCCAACACACACTATGCAATAAATGATCTGTGCGCTCCCCTCTTCGGTCCTTTTCTCCTTGTTCTCATTCTCCTCTCATGTGCCTTCACTTTGGCCGTGAGGTGTATCAGCGTATGGCGACACCACTGCCTTTCGCAGGGACCTGGCATGTGTGATTTCCTTCATATTTTATGGGACGCCCGCTCCGAGTACACCCTATTTGTTAGCTTTAAGTTCCTTTTCGGTGGGCGTCACTCAGCCTAGTACACCTATGGCTGTTCTGCTCTTAGATTGACGAAACTGCACACTATTGCATCAACGATTCATTCCACACCATCTCCAACGGCCCCGGCTGACTGGTACTTTACGCTGTGCGGCAGGTCGTCGCGATATGTGACGCCATAGGCCAGGGAAGATCGCCCCCCGATTGTAGGTGCGTATCGCTCTCACAGCCAATGAACCGACAGTGTAAATATACGTGTGCGGTCTCCCTCTGCAATAATCGCCACCTATGGGCCTCTGCTATCAGCCTCGGTCCAGTTGACCTTCCCTCCTCCCTGCTCACCGGAGTCGAGCGCATGACGGCTTCTGGTTGATAACGCCTTCCCTCAGGGGGCGACTCCGTCGGTGCTTGCTGTGTGCCTGCCGCATTACACTCGAGCCTACGCGGCTATTGCTCAGTTGCTCCGCAGACAGCCGATTGGGTTTCACATGAATATGCTGAGAGCCTGAGTGTGTGTACCAGCACTTTAGCACATATGATCACCACACGAGAGCAGCAACGATAACGTGGCTCTATAATGCCCTCAGATACAGTCCCGCCGGCATGTCTTGGCTCGCTGAGTCGGCGGGAGCACAACCACCTCGACAGAAGCATCGTCCACGAGAACTAACCCCTATCCCCCCGCACCCTTGAGACCTCTCCACGAACTACTCTGCCAATATCCTGACGTCCTCACTGCTAGTATGTTATTTCGTGAGTGTCCCACATCACAGCAGACGCTCACTCTCATGGAGACATGTAGCAAATCACTCCTCGCCCTTGCCTGGAGTGTCGCGAGAACCACCTATTCGGCCCCAAGGACGACGTAGTCAACCTTTCCATCTCCGCCACCCCTATACTAAGACACACGAACCATCACGTAATGCGCCCTCAACCACCAAGCTTTCAACCCGTACCTGGTTACTTGCCGCACACCTATCGCCAGGGAATCTCCAGGCACGGGTATCAAAACACCAGACAGACGTGAGAACGATAGGCGGCTGCTGAAACGTTTGACCAACTCTCATGGAAGTTAGTCCCTCTGCCACCAGCACCTTTCGCCTATGATGGATGGAGGGGGAGGCCCTCTCGCAGGGCAACGGGCATCGCGTGAGTGTCCAGTGCAGTCGTGTAGTATGTGTTCACAGCCCTCAGTAGTCCAATGCGAGCTTCAAACTGAGCGTTCCCCCGAGTTGAGCGTGTTGTGTGTCCTATTGTATGGGCATGCTCATACGTCCTTTTACACTCTTGGGAGAGAACATGAATTAGAATACCAGAGGGTTCGGGCACGTTCAGGTAGCTAGCAGTCAAATGCCTCCGTTTGGACACTCTTGTGGCGATGGAATAAGCGCTACAAGTCCAGACTGGTCTCACACTGCAACCAGCGTCGCAAACTAACTTGTGTCGTACACTACAACAGACCCGTTCACTGGTTATCCTTAGGGACACTGCTAGACCCCACGGATTCCACGCCGCTGAACGGTAGCTCAATTCAGGGACAGCAGACCTATCCACATGCCAATGACCAGGCGCTACAGCCAGTCCTATCACGTTGAGCGTACCTTACCTACGCCCCCGGGCAGGCACACGCCAATCTCACGACCGCGGGTGCGCCGGGGTCGTCGAGCGAGCCAACATGCAGAGGTTACTTACCACCGGAGCGCTAAGCCAGGCCAACGCCCTGACTGAAATTTGACCAAAGAGCTCCACATACCTCTCTAGTTTCGCAAAGCTCAGTGGTAATGTTCCATGTCGAGCTCTGTCCTGTGGCTCGCCTTGATCTGGCCTGTTCCATTTCTTGCTCGTCACGATGGTCTAGTGCTACGCTTCCATCCACTTCTTCGCATCGATAGCGACTTGGTGCGAGCTTCGGCCTTTCCCTCCCTTACGGTTATGGTCTGGGCTCTGTATTAGTAGACACGTGTGTTTGCATACCCGTCACCACTATATAACCACCTCATGTTTTGTTACCCAACCATACTGTTTTGGCTGCTCCGATTTTTTGAAACAAATCATAGCCATCTTTCATGTCTTTTAGTTTCCTTTTGACGCACTCTGTAGTTATTCATTCAGTTTTCCTGCCTTTGTCTATATAATATGCAACCACACCAGAGCTTTCTGCGCGTCCTAAGGCCTATTTCCAACTTATCGTCAGGATTTCACGCTGATATTTCGGGCAGATCCAGCAGCATCACCACCACCCTTCCCCGTGGTCAGGTTTCCTCCCTCCGTTGCCTGTGGCTTTACCGCTTCTGGCGCCCTTCCCAGCCCTACCAACTGCTGGCTTGCGTTCTGAAAGTGCTCTTAGTAACGCTGCGAATTGGGCCGCGTTCGGTCTGAGCTGAGCTCTTGCCCCTTTGAGTCCTCTCTCGGGCTCGGGGATGTTGCGCGCATGGTACCAGGGTGCTCTGCTTTCCAGGGATGCAGTTCGGTAGCTTCCAGCGATGCGGTAGCTTTGCAGCTTATGCTAAGAGGCTAGGGGCCCCTCCGTCGCCTCTCACCTCCTCCGCGTCTTACACAGCCATACACATGATCGACCGCATCTCAACCGTTGGTTCCCCCTATGAGGCAGGCACCTCCTTATGGCCACAGCTGTGAGGTACTTGGGGACACTGCTCGTGGTGTTAATGCTGTCCCGTCGCCCTGGAGTCTGTCCCGTTCGGACGTGGGATCGGCCATCCTTCACGAGAGGCCCGGCCGGTCAGCTTCCTACTCGACGCTCAGCTGCTAGCGATGCGCAGGGTTTCATCTTATGAGGCATCTCGCAGATGCTGGGTGCCCTATCTTTGTGTGGATGTAGTGATGGCCAGTGTCCATCCCGACCCCGCAGGCGCGAGGGCCTGTTTAGTAGAACCGCTGCTGGCGGCCCGGTCCCCCGTTCTCTTCTCCTCCACCCCGGCCTGGGTCACTCTGGGCGTAAATTCCCACGTTACTTGCTCGGACCCCTTACCCTACCTGCCCGGATCGCTTCACAGCACGGGGACTCACCCGCCCACCTGTCCAACACCTACCTGCACCCGTCCCCGCCCCTCACGGTTGTTTTACGCCCACATGAACCTATGGGCGGCCCACATCGACTTTCATGTCACCCTCTTTCTTTCAAGTCACTCCCACTTGGTCTAACTCATTCTTGCCCGTTGCATGCCCAGCGCTCTCCGTTGCGCCCTGTTTGGCCCACTCCTGACACTAATCGTGTATATATTGGCGCGACGGGGTGGGGTTGTCCTCCACCGGCCGCTCCAAACACCTTCACCTCGCGCCTGAGTGCACGACTTGAGTGAGTCGCGGTCATGATAATATGTTGAAGTGTGAGTAGAATTAATGAGCTGAGCACAGGAACTGGAACCTTGGTCGCCCATTACGCCCCTGCGTATTGGCCCATCCGGCGCCATGCTCTGTGAGATCTATTTGCGCCCTCCCTTCACGTCCCTATACTCGTTAAGGACCATTTGCCACGCTTGGTGCGCAACCCTTGGTCTTCCCCTGACACTCTTGCCCCTCCCAAGCTCCGTGACACTGTTCCCAGACGACGTCGGTGTGGCCCAAATGGCTTCGAGCCACCCTGAGTTGAGACGCGGTCTTGGCGTCTGTCTCCCAGCAAACGCTCGTAGTAGCGCCTCTCGGCGCCTCCCGTAGTAGCGCACCAATTGATGGTTAGGTTCACGGCTGTGCTAATTGACTCTCTCCTACACTACAAGGTCAATTAAACCACGTGGCTGCTGGACGCATCGCTCGTCCAATCGGATCAGCCATAACACACCGCACGAAGTGATATAACGTTGTCCTCTCATTCGAATGATTTGAGAGCACACGTGCCCACTGCACCACCTTTCTCACCACACTCACCCCCACCCACAGCGATAGCCCCTCCACTTGATCGAAAACTCACCGTTCACAACCCTCAGCTGCTCCAATGCCATCTCGAAGCTCATGCCAAAGATGTCCAGCCGCACCACGCCGCGGACCGGCACCTGCTTGGCAGGGAAAGAAAGGACGTGTTGGCTCCTTTGTGGCCCCTGCCTCAAGCCACATGTGGGTCGGGCCGCGAGCGGATCCTCCTCATGCTTCTCTCCAGGGTCCCCTCCGCTTACTGTGGTCTGTGCCTGCACACGATGTGTCAATCCACCTAGTGTCGAGGGAAAGAGCTTGTGGACAGGCGTCCCACCGAACGCGTGTGACTCAGTATACTCTCAATTAACACGGCATTGCTAGGACTCAACTTTCATATGAGTTAGATGTCTGTCTCTTTCTGTCACCTCACGACTGGGCCATAGTGGTCACTGACTCGCACTCAGCTCGCTGGCCCTTTCCTCTCTTTCTTCCTCTTCATACTTTGTACTCTTGGTATCCCCAGAGTGATGCACGTACACTGAGCCTCTTAGACGCCGGGACATCTAGTGTTCCTCGGCACATATTCCACGGATCTGTTGGTACCTTGTGGCACACGCTGTCGTGGATCCTCCTGTGGTTTTGGCTCGGTTGTCTGTCCAACTTCCGCTTTCCTGTTACATTGGCTCTCGCACTTCGTGTTGCTCCTCGCACAGGCGCGTCCTCTTTTGCTTCGTTGTACCTCTGGATCTTTATTGATCTTTTTTTCAGACTCATCTTATTCTTGTATGTCTCCTCGCCCACACTCAGTCATCTCCGTGCATCCCCTTCTGCCCCTTCCCTCCAGGTCTCGGCTTAAGCTTGTCCGGCCGCCCTCTCTCATCCCCTCCGGCTGGCATGCTACACCTTCCTCTTACTAGGTGATCGTTGGGGTTGGGTGTACCCTTTCGCTCATGCTGTTTTTCACTCACTGAGCACTGCGTGCTGTGTATCCATCTCGAGGTTTTTGCTTTTCTGCCGGGTACATGAGCGTTACGTAGGGACGAGCCGGTGGGTTGAACTCGTGCCAAGTAAGAGCTTTCTTCTTTCCGCGACGGTCCTATTCGGTTCCTTTTGCCTCCCTACTGCAGACCCTGTGAACTGATAAATTTCACCGTGCATACACGCATTTTCCTTGGTGTGCACCTGGCCGGCCTCGCCAGCGAATCAGGTTTCTTGTGTCTGCTGCGCGACGTGTGAGCCGTGAGTTCCAGCATGTATGCCATCTCTAGGGTGTGTCGGTGTGGCAGTTTGTAACGTCCAGTGCGTGTGATTAGAGTGTACTGTGCGTTGCACCTACGACAGCCGGCCCGCCCCCGCACTCGGCTCGGTTCACAGGTTTCTTCGGCAGGAATACAGGAGAAATGTTCTACGAGGCCATCTCAGGTTCAAGAATAGAGGAGAAATGTTCTAGAGGCCATCTCAGGTACGGAATACAGGATAAATGTTCTAGAGCCATCTCAGGTCAGTACAGGAGAAATGTTCTAGAGCCATCTCAGTTCAGAATAGAGGAGAAATGTTCTTGAGCCATCTCAGGTCAGGAATACAGGAGAAATGTTCTAGAGCCATCTCAGGTTCAGGAATACAGGAGAAATGTTCTAGAGCCATCTCAGGTTCAGAAAGAGGATAAATGTTCTAGAGCCATCTCAGGTTCAGGAATACAGGAGAAATGTTCTAGAGCCATCTCAGGTTCAAGAATAGAGGAGAAAATGTTCTAGAGCCCATCTCAGGTTCAGGAATACAGGAGAAATGTTCTAGAGCCATCTCAGGTTCAAGAATAACAGGAGAAATGTTCTAGAGCCATCTCAGGTTCAAGAATACGGGAGAATGTTCTAGGCCATCTCGGTTCAGGAATCAGGAGAAATGTTCTGAGCCATCTCAGTTCAGGAATACAGGAAATGTTCTAGAGCCATCTCAGGTTCAGGAATACAGGATAATGTTCTAGAGCCATCTCAGGTTCAGGAATACAGGAGAATGTTCTAGAGCCATCTCAGGTTCAGGAATACAGGAGAAATGTTCTAGAGCCATCTCAGGTTCAGGAATACAGGAAAATGTTCTAGAGCCATCTCAGGTTCAGGAATACAGGAGAGAGAGGTTCTAGAGCCATCTCAGTTCAGGAATACAGGAGAAATGTTCTAGCGCCATCTCAGGTTCAGGAATACAGGAGAAATGTTCTAGAGCCATCTCAGGTTCAGGAATACAGGAGAAATGTTCTAGAGCCATCTCAGGTTCAGGAATACAGGAAAATGTTCTAGAGCCATCTCAGGTCAGGAATAGGAGAAATGTTCTAGAGCCATCTCAGGTTCAGGAATACAGGAGAAATGTTCTAGAGCCATCTCAGGTTCAGGAATACAGGAGAAATGTTCTAGAGCATCTCAGGTTCAGGAATACAGGAGAAATATTTCTAGAGCTCCCATCTCAGTGGTTCAGGAATACAGGAGAAATGTTCTAGAGCCATCTCAGGTTCAGGAATAGAGGCGAAGATGGCTAAATCAGAGTAGAACATGTCATGTAAAAACCTGTGGGTAGAATACTTTTTAAACTTTATCTTCTTAAATCTTCTTAATAAACGAGGATGTCGTATTTAGCTGTTTTCGTATCTCTAGTACATACTATGGACAATGATCACTGAGATCATATGCAAATAATTTCATTGTATTAGGTATTTAACCCCTTGCTAAATAGTTCAGGGAGTAAAATGTGGCTTAACAAGTCACATAATAAGTTGCATGAACTCACTCTGTGTGCAGTAAGTATTCAACCATGATGGTTGAATGACTACCCTCATCTCTGTACCCCACATCATCAATTATCTTTAAGGTCACTCAGTCGAGCAGTGAATTTCAAAACAAGATTATACCACAACCACCAGGGAGGTTTTCCAATGCTTGCAAAGGAGGGCACCTATTGGTAGATGGGTAAAAAAATTAAAAGACATTGATATCCCTTTAAGCGTGGTGAAGTTATTAATTAACCACTTGAATGGTATATCAATATCCCAGTCACTATAAAGATACAGGCCGTCCTTCGTAACTCAGTTGCGGGAGAGGAAGGAACCGCTCAGGGGTTTCACACCAAGGCCAATGGTGACTTTAAAACAGTTAGAGTTTATGGCTGTGATAGGAGAAAACTGAGGATGGATCAACAACATTGTAGTTACTCCACATACTCACCCTAAATGACAGAGTGAAAAGAAGGAAGCCCTTACAGAATAATAATATAAAATAATATAACATGCATCCTGTTTGCGACCAAGGAGCTAAATACTGCAAAAAAATGTGGCAAAGCAATTACTTTTTGCCCTGAATACAAAGTGTTATGTTTGGGGCAAATCCAATACAACACATTACTGAGTACACTCTCCATATTTTCAAGCATAGTGGTGGCTGCATCATGTTATGGGTATGCTTGTAATCGTTAAGGAACTTGGGAGTTTGTCACGATCCGACTGAAG
>NW_019943997.1:125830-129913 GCF_002910315.2 Salvelinus sp. IW2-2015 | reverse complement strand
CCAATCTGTTCAAGGCCTATTCATTATTCAGGCATATTCCCAATCTGAAGTTGACGGGTTAACTGTTGAGTCAGCTAGAGGCTGGCAGAGGGAAGAGCAGTCGATTGACTAACCAGGGTCAATTAAACCCACCGTTTCTCTCAAATAAAAAAACCTGCCGAGATAAAATGATGATTAAAAGCATCACTTATTCTATTCTACTCAGTTATGATGCCAGAGTCAGACAGAACCTGCTTAGGCAGGGAAGAAGAGGAAGTTGTACCTTTCACTGCATTTCCTGTTTTCCGGCATTTTGAAGGATCACCAGCAGAGTCAGAGATAGAGCTTAAAATAGCTTAATTTAGCTTTTCTTAATCGAGAGAGTACATCTGTTTCTCAATTGTCTGAAAGATTGCCAGTCCACTACAGTGTCAGTTGTCCTTGTTTTGGCCCTGGTCTTATTTATCATCTGAATGAGCTCAGAATAGATCTTCGGGGCTATACCATGGTTTTCTATCTTTGACTCTGAATTGTTTAAAAGGGAGTGTTTATCTGCCAGAGGAATAAACATGAGGAGAACTCAGGTAGGATCAGGAGAAATGTTCTAGAGCCATCTCAGTTCAGGAATACAGGATAAATGTTCTAGAGCCATCTCAGGTTCAGGAATACAGGAGAAATGTTCTAGAGCCATCTCAGGTTCAAGAATAGAGGAGAAATGTTCTAGAGCCATCTCAGGTTCAGGAATACAGGATAAATGTTCTAGAGCCATCTCAGGTTCAGGAATACAGGAGAAATGTTCTAGAGCCATCTCAGGTTCAAGAATAGAGGAGAAATGTTCTAGAGCCATCTCAGGTTCAGGAATAACAGGAGAAATGTTCTAGAGCCATCTCAGGTTCAGGAATACAGGAGAAATGTTCTAGCCATCTCAGGTTCAGGAATCAGGAGAAAATGTTCTAGAGCCATCTCAGGTTCAAGAATAGACGGAGAAATGTTCTAGAGCCATCTCAGGTTCAGGAATACAGGATAAATGTTCTACAAGCCATCTCAGGTTCAGGAATACAGGAGAAATGTTCTAGAGCCATCTCAGGTTCAGGAATACAGGAGAAATGTTCTAGAGCCATCTCAGAGTTCAGAATACAGGAGAAATGTTCTAGAGCCACTTCAGGTTCAGGAATACAGGAGAAATGTTCTAGAGCCATCTCAGGTTCAGGAATACAGGAGAAATGTTCTAGAAGCCATCTCAGGTTCAGGAATACAGGATAAATTGTTCTAGAGCCATCTTCAGGTTCAGGAATACAGGATAAATGTTCTAGAGCCATCTCAGGTTCAGGAATACAGGAAAATGTCCTAGAGCCATCTCAGGTTCAGGAATACAGGAAATGTTCTAGACCATCTCAGGTTCAGGAATAAGGAGAAATGTTCTAGAGCCATCTCAGGTTCAGAATACAGGAGAAATTCTAAGAGCCATCTCAGGTTCAGGAATACAGGAGAAATGTTCTAGAGCCATCTCAGGTTCAGGAATACAGGAGAAATGTTCTAGAGCCATCTCAGGTTCAGGAATACAGGAGAAATGTTCTGAGCCATCTCAGGTTCAGGAATACAGTGAGCTGACCGGCCCCCCTTCCCGTTCGGGTGGCGCTCGGCGGTCGTCGTCGCCGGCCTACTAGCTGTCACTGATTCTTTTCTCCCCCTCCTTATGTGTTTATTGATTACACCTGTTTTGAGTTTGTTGTAATTAGTTGGGCTTTATTAGTCAGCCGGCCCGCCCGTTTCTTTGTGCGGGATTGATTATTGTAAGCCTGGTGTTTGTTACAGACGAACGTGTTGGTTTATGTTCGTGTATAGTGCTGGACTGTTTTCGTTCCCCGTGTCTGGGGCAGTTTGTTTTGAGCACCCAGTGTTTAGTGGGGTGGCCGTGGTTCACCGTGTGCGCATTGAAAGAGCACTATATTGAACTCTCTGTTTTCCTGCGCCTGACTTCACACTCACGACACCCAGTACCTTACAGAGTTTTTAAGGAAGAATGCCAGACTTTGATGACAAAGWTCTATGAATGAAGGACCTGCGTGCCACCTTCCTGTTCAAGAGTCCAAAAATGTATTGTGTGCTGCTGCATAAATTATGTAATATGCCAGGGAGATAGTAATACTTTTTTAGCTACAGTATACATAAGTGTATGTTATGTAGGAGGCTGTTAGTAGCCCATGTGGCTCACCCTAATAACTTGGTCCCTTTCCACCTCATAACTTAGCCTACTGTTCTGACTTGGTGTGTGGCATATAGCCTGTTGTAATCATAGAATATTGTAAGAGCTTTCAATGTCTGCTTATACGCCCCCTTTATTTATCCTACGGTTCTGACTTGGTGTACAAGGGGAATACTTTAAGAACGGCCCATGTTTTGAATTCTGTCGCTGTACATTTCAAAAGTGCTGAACAAATATTTTTATTGACTTTGTCCGTCCTAGCTCGCTCATTAATGTCTTTAATCAAAATTACGGATTGCCTCTTATCCGCTCGTCGTCCCCTTATGCCATTGTTTGTACATCTCAATTGTCAGTAGAAACCACATTTGTTTAGGTAAGTCAGCCATATCAGCTATGTTTTTTTWAAGGCAGTAAATGAGGCTGAAMGAACTGTTTCGCTGCCAGASAAGGCTCCMCTGATAGCCAGGTGTAGWGGTGGTAAGGATTCACTCCATGGTGCTGAAAAGAAAGCTCTGCTGTTGGGACAGCTTTATGTCGGCCCTGACAGTTTGTTGACACCGTATGTCAGTACAATGAATGTACTATTTAGTGTTGTGTTGTCTTGTGGCTTTGCTGGCATGTATAGAAACGTTTTGTTTTGTTTTTCCCCACCAAGATTTACATGCTACTGCCTACATGAAACACAGACCTTGTTTTAAAGGTGTTCTCAGGCTACTGCCTACATGAAACACAGACCTTGTTTTAAAGGTGTTCTCAGGCTACTGCCTACATGAAACACAGACCTTGTTTTAAAGGTGTTCTCAGGCTACTGACTACATGAAACACAGACCTTGTTTTAAATGGGTTCTCATGATACTGACTACATGAAACACAGACCTTGTTTTAAAGGGTTCTAAAATCCCTGTGGAAAAATGTATTTACATTGGAACATTTCCGTCTTTGACCGCTAGGTATCATGGGCATTATTACGCTCCACTATGGAGCTCTATTTGTAAGGCACAAAACAGGAAATTACATTTACCTGTTATTATTTCCCATTGAAGATTATTGATAATTGCCCATTATTTTTTTCTTAAAAGCGTCAGATGAGGCCGCAGTGGTTTGGCCCGGAGGCAAGAAGTGGCGCCGCTTTGCGAAGTGACAGACAATATCACGGCATGTTTGGTATAATGACTTTACAATTAAATATTTGATTGAAATGTAACTGCTTTGCCTGGGCAAAGTGCAGAAAAAGAATAGAAAAGTTAAAGAAACATTAGCAAATATAAGACTAATCTAAGCGGAGAGATATAGTGCCCTCCTGAATTATTGGCACACTAGGTAAATATGAACAAAAAAAGCTGTGACAAAATGTCAATGTTGTTTATCAGCTTGATCTTAATATCATATGAATCTAAACTTTAATTGAGTAGAAACAAAAAAATAATCTAAAATAAATCATCTAGAAAATTATTTATTTCGAAAACATACGTGTCAAAATTATTCACACCCCTAAAAATTCATATGAACAAAATCTAATTGATGTATATTCTGATTTTACTTTTTAAAGTTCATCTGAGTCTTTGGGAACTCTTACGTGGTCATCCATGAGTTCCTGTTCCCTGGGGTATAAATATGAGGTGACACACAGGGATAACTCCCTTAGTCATCCATCAACATGAGAAAGGCCAGAGAACACACAAAGGAAATAAGAACACCATACTGTTGACCTTCACAAATCAGGCAATGGTTATAAAAAGATAGCTACATTCCTGAAAATGCCCATCTGCACTATTAGTGCAATACTTAAGACATTTAAAACAACTGGAGCTGTGATGTACCTACCTGGACCAGGACGTACTTGTATTTTGCCCCCACGCATAGTGAGATGGATGTTTCAAGTGGCAAACAATCTCCAA
>NW_019943997.1:113678-120660 GCF_002910315.2 Salvelinus sp. IW2-2015 | reverse complement strand
CTACATGAAACACAGACCTTGTTTTAAAGGTGTTCTCAGGCTACTGACTACATGAAACACAGACCTTGTTTTAAATGGGTTCTCATGATACTGACTACATGAAACACAGACCTTGTTTTAAAGGGGTTCTAAAATCCCCCGTGGGAAAAATGTATTTACGATTGGAACCATTTCCGTCTTTGACCGCTAGGTATCATGGGCATTATTACGCATCCACTATGGAGCTCTATTTGTAAGGCACAAAACAGGAAATTACATTTAACCTGTTATTATTTCCCATTGAAGATTATTGATAAATTGCCCATTATTTTTTTCTTAAAAGCGTCAGATGAGGCCGCAGTTGTTTGGCCCGGAGGCAGAGAGTGGCGCRGCTTTGCGAAGTGACAGACAATTATCACGGCATAGTTTGGTATAATGACTTTACAATTAAATATTTTGATTGAAATGTAACTGGCTTTGCCCTGGGCAAAGTGCAGAAAAATGAATAGAAAAGTTAAAGAAACAATMAGCAAATATAAGACTAATCTAAGCGGAGAGATATAGTGCCCTCCTGAATTATTGGCACACTAGGTAAATATGAACAAAAAAAGCTGTGACAAAATGTCAATGTTGTTTATCAGCTTGATCTTAATATCATATGAATCTAAACTTTAATTGAGTAGAAACAAAAAAAATAATCTAAAATAAATCATCTAGAAATAATTATTTTATTCGAAAACATACGTGTCAAAATTATTCACACCCCTAAAAATTCATATGAACAAAATCTAATTGATGTATYTTCTGATTTTACTTTTTAAAGTTCATCTGAGTCTTTGGGAACTCTTACGTGGTCATCCATGAGTTCCTGTTTCCCTGGGGTATAAATATGAGGTGACACACAGGGATAAACTCCCTTAGTCATCCATCAACWTGAGAAAGGCCAGAGAACACACAAAGGAAATAAGACAACATACTGTTGACCTTCACAAATCAGGCAATGGTTATAAAAAGATAGCTACATTCCTGAAAATGCCCATCTYCACTATTAGTGCAATACTTAAGACATTTAAAACAACTGGAGCTGTGATGTACCTACCTGGAACAGGACGTACMTGTATTTTGCCCCCACGCARAGTGAGATGGATGTTTCAAGTGGCAAAACAATCTCCAAGGGTTACAGTTGGAGAATTGCCGAAGTTGGTTACCATCTTGGGGTCACCAAGTCTCCAAAACTACAATAAGATGCCACCTCCATGCCAACAAGTTATTTTGGAAGGGTTGCCAGAAGAAAGCCTCTGTCACCAAACCACAAATTTGAATTTGATAAATGTCATTGTGACTAAAATAGAGCTTTTTGGCAACAAACACCAGAAGTAGGTTTGGCGTTAAAAGAGTCATGGTCATGCAGAAAAAAACCTAATCCTTGTTGTGAAGTACGGTGATGTGTTTTACTTCCAAAGGCCCTGGGAACCTTGTCAGGATACACGGCATCATCGACTCCAAGTACSAGGAGATTCTAGGCCAGAACCCGTCTGCCTCTGCCAGAAGGGTAAAACTGAGTCGTTGTTGGATCTTCCAGCAGGACAATAATCCAAACCATACCTCCAAATCCACACGAAAATGGTTCACTGACCACAGAATGAAGCTTTTGCTTTGGCCATCCCAGTTCCCTGACACTAAACCCCATTGAGAAGCAGTAGGGTGAGCTGAAGAGACGCCAAAAGCGAGGACCAAGGACCAAAGTGTTCTCCCACCTCATCAAAACATTCTAGGAGACTCAGAGCTGTTATCAAAGGGAAGGGGACACAAGGTACTAAATGCTTGCCAAGAATTCTTCATATTTTTTAAAATAAAATATTTACTTCTTAACGATGTTTTTTTCTTTGAACAATACACTTTTTTCACAGCCTTTTTTGTTCATATTTACCTAGGGTGCCAATAATTCAGGACGGCACCGTAGGCATATATTGATGTAAAAAATATTAAATCATAGAACACTTGCAGCAAACATACATTTGCATATTTAGGGTAAACATGCAGACAATTTAAAGATAAAAAGGACGGATAATTAAATTCAATGAATGTTAAATAGACGAGGAAATAGTATGTGTCTCATGTAGACATGGCTTCTATTCCTTTTAGTCGCTTCCCGATTTAACTCTTTATTTTCTCTCAGCGTTATTGTTCTCAATCCCGAAGACGAGCCAAGCGGCGTCCACTGTGATTTCCACTGATCACATGATTCAAGTGACCTTCACTTTATTCAGCACGGATAAATGGAACAAGTCGAAGTAACGCCCGGGGACAACATCACGATAAGCTGTTTTCATTGTGCACAGCAGCGGAAAGGCTACAATATTATTTCGTCTCTTCGTACGCATAAAGGAAAGAACATACCCTTCATCTAGATGAAATAACAACATATTTTCTTCATGCATCGACCACGTTTCCTCTTCATTTGCTCTTTATCTGCAGAGACTCCCCGGACACAACTTTACACAGTGTGTCACGCCCTGATCTTAGAGATCCTTTTTATGTCTCTATTTGGGTTTGGTCAGGGCGTGAGTTGGGGTGGGCATTCTATGTTCTGTGTTCTATGTTGTCTATTTCTATGTGTTTGGCCAGGTGTGGTTCTCAATCAGAGGCAGCTGTCTATCGTTGTCTCTGATTGAGAATCATACTTAGGTAGCCTTTTCCCACCTGTGTTTGGTGGGTAGTTGTTTTCTGTTTTGTGTGAGTGCCTGACAGAACTGTTGCATTTTGTTCCACTTTTGTTTTTTTGTTTCAGTGTTCAGGCTATATTAAACATCATGAACACGTGCTGCGCTTTGGTCTACTCCTTCTTCCTCAGACTAACAACGTTACACAGTGTGTGTGTTTGCATGTTTCCAAGTTGTTTCAGACTGACAAAGTGACCAAAATGATCATCTGCAGTGATCCATTTGCCACGGTAAGTGAGGAAAGTGTTGATTTAGTCTGTTGTAACAATTTTTCAGACGATAAAGTAAGGACTAAAATCATAGTCATTCACTCGTCTTCGTATAGATGTACACTAGTCTACAGGCTAGTGGCCAACCCTCAAAAAGGGCTTTAGATACCCGAGGTATAACAAAGCATAACCATGATTTTACTGCAAACGTGGTTAAATTGATAGATATTGTGTGTGACACACCCCCTAAACTCAAACAGTGCAGAATAATACCTGGCTGGAGAGAGGTGGGCCACATAAGCTCATGTGACCCAATTGCAAGGGCTGATTGCTCAAATGTGGAATACAAGTCAACTGTCCGCCCTATATACACAAACAAACAACATTATGGTATGGTTATATACACAAACAAACAACATTATGGTATGGTTATATACACAAACAAACAACATTATGGTATGGTTATATACACAAACAAACATTATGGTATGGTTATATACACAAACAAACATTATGGTATCTTAATGCATGTAGGAAACATACACCTGTAAACACAGATACAATAGTTGGAAATATTAACTATGAATATATAAAACTTGGCTCTAAGGCAAGTGGTCTCAGAGACTGAAAACAGTTTTTTTTTTCCAGTCAAAGGATCCTCTGTATATTTTATATGCGCAGCCACTACTCTTGAACTTACATTAGCCACCCCCCCCCCCCTAGATTTGACTGCAAATCCATTATGGTGTCCAAAATCCAATATGGCTGCCACATTACCATTAAATGGTGGTTTAATCACCTGTTTACTGTATGTACACGTTTTAAATGAGACATATTTTTCAAATGTACGTACTGTACTTATGACCTGTACTCAAAACTATTTGTGTATACTTCAGCTATGTTGGGAATCCAGCCGGCCTGCCACAATGACACTCAAACACCTTTSTCTGGATATAGYAAAGGCAGCAGACTGCTTGCCATGGCAACGCCAAGTATTCCCAGTCACAAGCCTCTTTGAGGATCAATGAGGTAACTGAGAGGCTCTAATATATAAGTACTGTAAATCCAACCCATAACCCCTTTCTCCCTAGCTCTACAACTTGCCCCTCCAGGATTGGTCCTCTTAAGTCACCTCCTTATCATTTATAAGTGAGCTTTGGTTCATGGCTAATCTAATACGGCTACCTGAATCCAACATTTGTGTGATGCACATTGGGATGTTCTGGTGCGCTGTTTTGGGTTTATCTGACACATTGCTTCTTCCAGACAATCCTGTCCACCATCTTGGTTGTCTGCCCTGGAGTTGCCTTGGTGACATTATGGGGAGGATGCAACCACACATGACAGCTCACAAAGCAGGTGTTCACTACAATGAACAAACACAACATGACAGCTCACAAAGCAGGTGTTCACTACAATGAACAAACACAACATGACGGCTCACAAAGCAGGTGTTCACTACAATGAACAAACACATGACAGCTCATTGACAAGAAATGCCATCCGCTTAGTGGGCCTTCATGTAATCGGAATTGTACCTCTCCAATGCCATCCTGATTCTCCCAGAACTTCCCTGGATAGGTCCACTCCATCAGTCCTCTCATCTGGCAGTTATTAGAGACATGTCAGGAGGCCATTCAACAGCCAAKATGTTGTCTGGAAATGGCTGGTGTGCAGATGTACTTATTTAGCTAACAAACATGGCTGGCCATCCCATGTGATACCTGGACTGGCATGTGTAGAATGAGCTCTCCTGCTGGGGTGACTCATGCATTGGTCTGGTAAACTGCAG
Source organism: Salvelinus sp. IW2-2015 (assembly GCF_002910315.2). Classification (NCBI taxonomy): domain Eukaryota; kingdom Metazoa; phylum Chordata; class Actinopteri; order Salmoniformes; family Salmonidae; genus Salvelinus; species Salvelinus sp. IW2-2015. The sequence goes on along the minus strand of NW_019943997.1, from coordinate 115,957 downwards.
TAATCCCAACATCCTTATAAGGACATGTGCCAACAAGAGGCACATTAGGATGGTAAAAGGCTACTCAGGAAGGTTTATATAACAGAAGGCTACTCAGGCAGGTTTATATTGCAGACTGAAATTATGCACACCATTCGGGGGTGAACATGTCTCACTACCGTACTCAATAGAACAGTGCCACCTTGTGGCGGCAGGAGGGAAGAGCAGACTGGGACACAAACGTACAACCCAGAACATGTCATAACAGATGTGAGACAGACAACTAGCAGCAGTCTGCAATGTAAACCTGCCTGAGTAGCCTTCTGTTATATCAACCTGCCTGAGTAGCCTTCTGTTATATCAACCTGCCTGAGTAGCCTTCTGTTATATCAACCTGCCCTTCTGTTATATCAACCTGCCTGGGTAGCCTTCTGTATATCAACCTGCCTGAGTAGCCTTCTGTTATATAACCTGCCTGGTAGCCTTCTGTTATATCAACCTGCTGAGTAGCCTTCTGTTATATCAACCTGTCTGAGTAGCCTTCTGTTATATCAACCTGCCTGAGTAGCCTTCTGTTAATCAACCTGCCTGGGTAGCCTTCTGTTATATCAACCTGCCTGGGTAGCCTTCTGTTATATCAACCTCTGAGTAGCTTCTGTATATCAACTGTCTGAGTAGCCTTCTGTTATATCAACCTGCTGAGTAGCCTTCTGTTATATCAACCTGTCTGAGTAGCCTTCTGTTATATCAACCTGCCTGAGTAGCCTTTCTGTTATATCAACCTCCTGAGTAGCCTTCTGTTATATCAACCTGCCTGAGTAGCCTTCTGTTATATCAACCTGCCTGGTAGCCTTCTGTTATATCAACCTGCCTGAGTAGCCTTCTGTTATATCAACCTGCCTGGGTAGCCTTCGTGTATATCAACCTGCCTGGGTAGCCTTCTGTTATATCAACCTGCCTGGAGTACCTTCTGTTATATCAACCTGCCTGAGAGCCTTCTGTTATATCAACCTGCCTGAGTAGCCTTCTGTTATATCAACCTGCTGGGTAGCCTTCTGTTATATCAACCTGCCTGAGTAGCCTTCTGTTATATCAACCTGTCTGAGTAGCCTTCTGTTATATCAACCTGCCTGAGTAGCCTTCTGTTATATCAACCTGTCTGAGTAGCCTTCTGTTATATCAACCTGCTGAGTAGCCTTCTGTTATATCAACCTGCCTGAGTAGCCTTCTGTTATATCAACCTGGCTGAGTAGCCTTCTGTTATATCAACCTGTTGAGTAGCCTTCTGTAATATCAACCTGCCTGAGTAGCCTTCTGTTATATCAACCTGTCTGAGTAGCCTTCTGTTATATCAACCTGTCTGAGTAGCCCTTCTGTTATATCAACCTGCCTGAGTAGCCTTCTGTTATATTCAACCTGCCTGGTAGCTTCTGTTATATCAACCTGCCGGTAGCCTCGTTATATCAACCTGCCTGGGTAGCCTTCTGTTATATCAACCTGCCTGGGTAGCCTTCTGTAATATCAACCTGCCTGGGTAGCCTTCTGTTATATCAACCTGCCTGAGTAGCCTTCTGTAATATCAACCTGCTGAGTAGCCTTCTGTAATATCAACCTGCCTGGGTAGCCTTCTGTATATCAACCTGCCTGGGTAGCCTTCTGTTATATCAACCTGCCTGGGTAGCCTTCTGTTATATCAACCTGCCTGAGTAGCCTTCTGTTATATCAACCTGCCTGGTAGCCTTCTGTTATATCAACCTGCCTGGTAGCCTTTGTTATATCAACCTGCCTGAGTAGCCTTCTGTTATATCAACCTGCCTGAGTAGCCTTCTGTTATATCAACCTGCCTGAGTAGCCTTCTGTTATATTCAACCTGCCTGAGTAGCTGCTTGTTGTATCAACCTGCCTGAGTAGCCTTCTGTTTCTATGGCTCTTAGACCTTTTCTGTGGAGACATGTATTTCCTTCACAACACTGGCTGTGTCCCCCTAATGTCACCTTAACGCCTATGGCCCTGGTCTAAGTAGTGCACTACCCCTATGGCCCTGGTCTAAATAGTGCACTACCCCTATGGGCCCTGGTCTAAAGTAGTGCACTACCCCTATGGGCCCTGGTCTAAAGTAGTGCACTATAGAGGGAACAGCTTTCCGTTTGGGATACATCCGATGGCTGAAGAAAGTGGCTGAGAAAGGAAAAGGGATACCTAGTCAGTTGTCCAACTGAATGCATCAACTGAAATGTGTCTTCCGCATTTAACTCAACCCTTCTGAATCAGAGAGATGCGTGGGCTGCCTTTGGGGGGTT
>NW_019943997.1:105373-109322 GCF_002910315.2 Salvelinus sp. IW2-2015 | reverse complement strand
ACCTGGGTAGCCTTCTGTTATATCAACCTACCTGGTAGCCTTCTGTTATATCAACTGCCTGAGTAGCCTTCTGTTATATCAACCTGCCTGGGTAGCCTTCTGTTATATCAACCTGCCTGAGTAGCCTTCTGTTATATCAACCTGCCTGAGTAGCCTTCTGTTATATCAACCTGCCCGGGTAAGCTTCTGTTATATCAACCTGCCTGGGTAGCCTTCTGTTATATCAACCTGTCTGGGTAGCCTTCTGTTATATCAACCTGCCTGAGTAGCCTTCTGTTATATCAACCTGCCTGAGAAGCCGTCTGTTATACAACCTGCCTGAGAGCCTTCTGTTATATCAACCTGCCTGAGTAGCCTTCTGTTATATAACCTGCCTGGGTAGCCTTCTGTTATATCAACCTGCCTGGGTAGCCTTCTGTTATATCAACCTGCCTGGGTAGCCTTCTGTTATATCAACCTGCCTGAGTAGCCTTCTGTTATATCAACCTGCCTGGGTAGCCTTCTGTTATATCAACCTGCCTGGTAGCCTTCTGTATTAAAACCTGCCTGAGTAGCCTTCTGATATCAACCTGCCTGAGTAGCCTTCTGTTATATCAACCTGCCTGGGAGCCTTCTGTTATATCAACCTGCCTGGGTAGCCTTCTGTTATTTAAACCTGCCTGGGTAGCCTTCTGTTATATCAACCTGCCTGAGTAGCCTTCTGTTATATCAACCTGCCTGAGAACGTTCTTTATATCAACCTGCCTGAGTAGCCTTCTGTTATATCAACCTGCCTGAGGTAGCCTTCTGTTATATCAACCTGCCTGAGTAGCCTTCTGTTATATCAACCTGCCTGAGTAGCCTTCTGTTATATCAACCTGCCTGAGAAGCCTTCTGTTATATCAACCTGCCTGCGAGGCCTTCTGTTATATCAACCTGCCTGAGAAGCCTTCTGTTATATCAACCTGCCTGAGGAGCCTTCTGTTATATCAACCTGCCTGAGTAGCCTTCTGTTATTTAAACTGCCTGGGTAGCCTTCTGTTATATCAACCTGCCTGGGTAAGCCTTCTGTTATATCAACCTGCCTGGGTAGCCTTCTGTTTATATCAACCTGCCTGGGTAGCCTTCTGTTATATCAACCTGCCTGGGTAGCCTTCTGTAATATCAACCTGCCTGGGTAGCCTTCTGTAATATCAACCTGCCTGGGTAGCCTTCTGTTATATCAACCTGCCTGGGTAGCCTTCTGTAATATCAACCTGCCTGAGTAGCCTTCTGTTATATCAACCTGCCTGGGTAGCCTTCTGTTATATCAACCTGCCTGAGTAGCCTTCTGTTATATCAACCTGCCTGGGTAGCCTTCTGTTATATCAACCTGCCTGAGTAGCCTTCTGTTATATCAACCTGTCTGAGTAGCTTCTGTTATATCAACCTGCCTGAGTAGCCTTCTGTTATATCAACCTGCCTGGTAGCCTTCTGTTAATCAACCTGCCTGAGTAGCCTTCTGTTATATCAACCTGTCTGAGTAGCCTTCTGTTATATCAACCTGTCTGATAGCCTTCTGTTATATCAACCTGTCTGAGTAGCCTTCTGTTATATCAACCTGTCTGAGTAGCCTTCTGTTATATCAACCTGCCTGAGTAGCCTTTGTTATATCAACCTGTCTGAGTAGCCTTCTGTTATATCAACCTGTCTGAGTAGCCTTCTTTATATCAACCTGCCTGGTAGCCTTCTGTTATATCAACCTGCCTGAGTAGCCTTCTGTTATATCAACCTGCCTGGGTAGCCTTCTGTTATATCAACCTGCCTGGGTAGCCTTCTGTTATATCAACCTGCCTGAGTAGCCTTCTGTTATATCAACCTGCCTGAGAAGCCTTCTGTTATATCAACCTGCCTGAGTAGCCTTCTGTTATATCAACCTGCCTGGTAGCTTCGTTATATTCAACCTGCCTGAGTAGCCTTCTGTTATATCAACCTGTCTGAGTAGCCTTCTGTTATATCAACCTGTCTGAGTAGCCTCTGTTATATCAACCTGTCTGATAGCCTTCTGTTATATCAACCTGTCTGAGTAGCCTTCTGTTATATCAACCTGCCTGAGTAGCCTTCTGTTATATCAACCTGTCTGAGTAGCCTTCTGTTATATCAACCTGTCTGATAGCCTTCTGTAATATCAACCTGCCTGAGTAGCCTTCTGTTATATCAACCTGTCTGAGTAGCCTTCTGTTATATCAACCTGCTCTGAGTAGCCTTCTGTTATATCAACCCTCTGAGTAGCCTTCTGTTATATCAACCTGCCTGGGTAGCCTTCTGTTATATCAACACACACTGTCCATGAGGCTTCTGTTGGATCACTAGGATCGCTAAGCGCCTGGTACTTCTGTATATCAACCGTGGCGGTGAGTAGGCTCTGTTCGTTATCAAACCTGCCCTGGAGTAGCTTCGGGTTAATATGCAACGCTCGCTGTACGATGGGGGCTGTCGGTGTGGTATGGAGTAGGGGTGAGGTAGGAGTCGAGCGCGTCTCGTGCTCGGAACTGCCTTGGTGGGTTAACTGCCTTGGTGGGTTAACTGCCTTGGTGGGTTAACTGCCTTGGTGGGTTAACTGCCTTGGTGGGTTAACTGCCTTGCTCAGGGAAGAGCTGGGTTTAGAGAATGAGTCATAACTAAAGACGGTGGCTGAAGAAGGGCTGGGTGTGTCTCATCTACTTCCACAGATCCTTTCAGGGGGTTTCTGTTCAGTCAGTCACTTAGTCAGTGAATGCGTCCCAAATGGCACCCTATTCGCTACTTAGGGCACTATTTTTGATCAGGGCCCTGTTCACTATAGGGTATAGGGTTCTATTTGGGGGTATAAGGTGCTATTTGGGATTCTGTCAATGACTGAATAACTGGCTGGCTGGCTGGCTGGCTGATGTAAGAAGAGCTTTATAAATCCATTTGATTTTATTTGAAATTTGACCACCACATGAAATTCATGTCTAAAACGTTATGTTTCAGAAATGGCAAAGAAAACGTTTCATCTGCTTGACACGTTAAAGTTACTTACCTTACAGATCAGGAAGTCAGCTCATTTCCACTCTATTCATATGCAAATCTGTTTGTTTCAAACACTGGCTTGTCTGACTGTCATGTTTATATTTTAACGTTCCCTTGTTGTTTCTAATGTTATTTCAGTCGTCCTCTCTGACTCATTATGTTGCTGTCTCGCATAGCTCATTAGTACACCCCTGTGGTTGAAAATATATGTACAAGTTATAGGTCCTATGATAAAACAATGAATGATGTTGAATTAACAAATACCATCAACAGATACGTTGCGATGAACAGCTGTGAAAACCAAGCTGCCAATATTTACCATTTTAAATATATAAACTTTTATATTTTTGTGGTACAGGGTTAGTTCATTTATTTTCACAGATTTCTTTTTTGTTGTAAACTCACATGGCAATCAGACTGAAATACTTAATTCTGGCATGTGGAATAGAGAGGTCGATGCTGTGTGGATGGGATGTTTGATGTTTTACCTGTCCTCAACAGGCAGCCAGTCTGTCAGGGGTCAATTGTCCTCAACAGGCAGCCAGTCTGTCAGGGGTCACTTGTCCTCAACAGGCAGCCAGTCTGTCAGGGTCACTTGTCCTCAACAGGCAGCCAGTCTGTCAGGGTCACTTGTCTCAACAGGCAGCCAGTTCCTGTCAGGGTGTCACTTGTCCTCAACAGGCAGCCAGTCTCTTTCAGGGGTCACTGTCTCAACAGCAGCCAGTCTCTAAGGGGTCACTTGTCCTCAACAGGCAGCCAGTCTCTGTCAGGGTCACTTGTCCTCAACAGGCAGCCATTTCTCAGTCAGGGGTCACTTGTCCTCAACAGGGAGCCGGTCTCCTGTCAAGGGTCGGTCACTGTCCTCAACAGGCAGCCAATCTCAGTCAGGGGTGGTGGGATGGAAAGCAAATTAAGGATACTTCTTTTCAATTTTCCA
>NW_019943997.1:96326-99382 GCF_002910315.2 Salvelinus sp. IW2-2015 | reverse complement strand
GATGACAGTCTTCGTCATCTCAAACTTTTGGCAGGCTAGACAAGTACTGACCTATAACACAAAGTGACGAATTGAAACACGTGTGTCTCTGTCATGACATTCATCGAAAATCATAATAATTTCGGAATAAAACGGGGCATGTGATTGATAAACAAAAGGTTATTTCACTTACCCAAGCTGTCCACATTGTCACGCCCTGACATTAGTTATCTATGTTTTCTGTATTATTTTGGTCAGGTCAGGGTGTGACACGGGTGGGTATGCTTGTTTTGTATTGTCTAGGGGGTTTTGTATGTCTAGGGGTTTTGTTAGGTTATTGTAGGTTTATGGTGGCCTGAATTGGTTATCAATCAGAGACAGCTGTTTATCGTTGTCTCTGATTGGGGATCCTATTTAGGTTGCCATTTWCCATTTTGGGTTTGTGGGTAGTTGCCTGTCAGCAGTCGTTTTTAGATAGCGTCACGGTCGTTTTTTTTTTTGTTACTTTGTTCAGTGTTCTTTCTCTATTAAAAGAGGAATGTATTCATATCACGCTGCGCCTTGGTCTCATCAATACGACGAACGTGACACACATCCTTGACAATCCCACGTCAGAAGAAGCGTAGGTTGATTTTGACAATCATGCGCTTCACTCCGGAATGTTGTAAGAGACAAAATAATATAGAACAGCGCAAATACATGAAAAAAACCCGACATTATACCGCCAGGAAAATAACCTCTCCCTCAACGTCAACAAAACGAAAGAGATGATCGTGTACTTCAGGAGACAGCAGAGGGAGTACGCCCCCATCCACATCGACGGGACCGCAGTGGAGAAGGTGAAAAGCTTCAAGTTCCTCCGCGTACACATCACTGACAATCTGAAATGGTCCACKCWCARAGACAGRGTGGTGAAGAAYGRGCAACAGAGCCTCTTCAACCTCAGGAGGCTGAAGAAATTTGTCTTGGCCCCTAAGACCCTGACAAACRTTTGCAGATGCACCATTGAGAGCATCCTGTCGGGCTGTATCACCACCTGGTACGGCAACTGCACCTCCCTCAACCGCAGGGTTCTCCAGAGGGTAGTGAGGTCTGCACAATACATCCCCGGGGGCAAACTACCTGCCCTCCAGGACACCTACAGCTTCCCATATACTGTATATAGCATTCTGGTGGTGGCAACATTTTATATAATAATTTCAATGTAAAAACTCTAAGTGTTTGTTTATGAACTGATACACATCTGCCATGAAATTGGTACATTGCAAATCTCGTCTCCATTTTATTTTGCATCCTGTATACGCAGCTGTTAACATTTTTGTCCCAGATGAAACTGGTATATTTTTCTATTTATGCCAGTTCCTTTCAGCCAATTTGTATCTTAATATATGCAGACAAACAAGTTCCCTACCTTCTCCCTTCTCCTCTTGCCTCATCCAGTTTTGTGGTAGTGCTGCAATCAGTTGGTTGTAAGCTTGGACTGAGCAGATATTCCCATACATTTTCTATAACTGCATATGTGACACAACTCCTCAATTCTATTCATAATGTCATTAATAAATATAATATATTTTTTAATTCCATAAAAAAATATTTTTTATTAATCAGTATATTTCAGTTTAACCATAACATTTGTTGTAATATTGTTTAACTTTTCTGGAGGATAAGACCGAAATTGTAACAAGCTTGACGGCTTGTTAAAGAAAGGGCAATACTTTAAACAAAATAGCATTTTCAATTAGTCGGAAATGAGAAGTTGTAATCTGTATAAAGGCAAATTTTTAACAAAGGATGAGCCTTAATAATCTACTGGAGAACCATTTTGGGTTTAAGTATAATTTATGTATGAGAAGCTTTTAGTGAGAGGTTTAAAGCTTTAATATTGAATAATTTTAGCCCCCTAAACTCATATTCATTATATAAATAGGCACGTTTAAGTTTGTCTAGTTTAGCATTCCAAATAAAATGAAAATTTTTTGCTCACATGATTTTAAAAACGAATCATCAGGAGTAGGCAGTGCCATTAGTAAATCAGTAAACTGTGATCGGACCAAAGAGTTTATCAATGTGATTTTTCCATAAATAGACAAGTATTTACCCCTCCATGGTTACAAAAATCGTATCCAATTTTTCTAACTTTCTATTGAAATTAATTGTGGTAAGTTAATTTTATATTTTTGAGATGTGAATACCAAGTATGTCTACTTCACCATCCGCCCATTTTATTGGGAAACTTCAAGGTAGTGTAAACACTATTTTATAATGATCCAATACATCATATGGTACACTTCTATAATTAGGTTTTAGTCCAGAGAGGCTAGAACAGTGACCAAGATGTTCAATGAGACTACTGGTATAGAGTCTGATAGCAGAATGTAGGAAATAGTTGGACTGGCTTCGTCCTAGCAGGTAGAACTGAGAAGCTGTAACCTGTTAGTGCTCCGTGAGTGGAGGGAGGTTGTGAAGGGAGCTGCGATGGAGCTCTCATGTTTGAGGAGTAAAATTATGGCTTCCTATCTACATTCGATAAAGTCCACCATCCATGGCCAGAAGCATGAACCTCACCATACTCCTCCACAACCAGCTGAACCTCACCATACTCGCTTCGAGGCAAGCAACACTGAAGCATGTGACGAGAGCACCAGCTGTTCTGGATTACTGTGTGATAACGCTCTCGGTAGCCGATGTGAGCAAGACCTTTAAACAGGTTAACATTCACAAAGCCGCGGGCCAGATGATACCAGGAAGTGTACTCAAAGCATGCGCGGACCAACTGCAAGTGTCTTCACTGACATTTTAAACCTCTCCCTGTCGAGTCTGTAATACCTACATGTTTTAGCAGACCACCCATAGTCCGTGTGCGCAAGGAGCGAAGGTAACCTGCCTAAATGATTCCCGACCCGTAGCACTCACGTCGATAGCCATGAAGTGCTTTGAAAGGCTGGTCATGGCTCACATCAACGGCATCCTCCTGGATACCTAGACCCACTCCAATTCGCATACTGCCCCAACAGATCCAATGATGACACAATCTCAATCACACTGCCACACTGTCCAACAGATCCAATGATGACACA
>NW_019943997.1:55115-96079 GCF_002910315.2 Salvelinus sp. IW2-2015 | reverse complement strand
CAACCTACAGCCCCCGATGTCACAGGAAGGCCATAAAGATCATCAAGGACATCAACCACCCAACCACTGCCTGTTCACCCCACTACCATCCAGAAGGTGAGGTCAGTACAGTGCATCAAAGCTGGGACCGAGAGACTGAAAAACAGCTTCTATCTCAAGGCCATCGGACTGTTAATTAGCCATCACTAGCCAGCCTCCACCCAGTACCCTGCCCTGAACTTAGTCACTTTCACTAGCCGGCTACCACCTGGTTACTCAACCCTGCACCTTAGAGCTGTTTTACTCATTTCCTATAATATATACTGTATTCTATTCTACCAAACAAACTCTTTAATCCCCCACAGCCACTCTCAAGCCCATCCCCACCGCATCACCAATAGACCACCCTTGTTTCCTTTCCATGTGCCATATATTTTCAATTGTGCTGTGATGTTTACAAAAAATGTTTTTCTTTCTACTTGTTATCCACAGATTGTGAGCTAAAGATAAATCTTTCCTACAGTATTATTTATTGACTATGGAGTTCCAAATCGAGCAACCTGCTATTTGTTAATTTTAAGTGCATGTGTGTATTTTTTTTTTTTAACCATTCCGAACCTGTGACACAGAAATAAGCTACATAGAACAATACCAGAATAAGTGATCTATGATTTGGTCTCTTCACAACAAAATCTACAGAGCTGAGATTGATTATGTCCCATATACTGATATAGCATTCTGTTGGTGGCAAACATTTTATATAATATTTCAATGTAAAAACTCTAAGTGTTGGTTTATGAACTGATACACATCTGCCATGAAATTGGTACATTGCAAATCTCGTCCCATTTTATTTTGCATCCTGTATACGCAGCTGTTAACATTTTTGTCCTCAGATGAAACTGGTATATTTTTCTATTTATGCCAGTTCCTTCAGCCAATTTGTATCTTTAATATATGGCAGACAAACAAGTTCCCTACCTTCTCCCTTCTCCTCTTGCCTCATCCAGTTTTGTGGTAGTGCTGCAATCAGTTGGTTGTAAGCTTGGACTGAGCAGATATTCCCATATATTTTCATAACTGCATATGTGACACAACTCTCACATTTCTATTCATAATGTCATTAATAAATATAATATATTTTTTAATTCCATAAAAAAATATTTTTTATTAATCAGTATATTTCAGTTTAACCATAACATTTGTTGTAATATTTGTTTAACTTTTCTGGAGGATAAGACGAAATTGTAACCAGCTTTGTACGGCTTGTTAAAGAAAGGGCAATACTTTAAACAAAATAGCATTTTCAATAGTCGGAAATGAGAAGTTGTAATCTGTATAAGGCAAGCAATTTTAACAAAGGATGAGCCTTAATAATCTACTGGAGAACCATTTTGGGTTTAAGTATAATTTATGTATGAGAAGCTTTTAGTGAGAGGTTTAAAGCTTTAATATTTAATAATTTTAGCCCTAAACTCATATTCATTATATAAATAGGCACGTTTAAGTTTGTCTAGTTTAGCATTCCAAATAAAATGAAATTTTTTTTGCTCACATGATTTTAAAACGAATCATCAGGAGTAGGCAGTGCCATTAGTAAATCAGTAACTGGATCGACCACAATCTCAATCACACTCCACACTGCCCTTTCCCACCTGTACAAAAGGAACACCTATGTGAGAATGCTGTTCATTGACTACAGCTCAGTGTTCAACACCATAATACTCACGAAGCTCATCACTAAGCTAAGGACTCTGGGACTAAACACCTCCCTCTGCAACTGGATCCTGGACTTCCTGACGGGCCACCCCCAGGTGGTAAGGGTAGGCAACAACACATCTGTCACGCTGATCCTCAACACGGGGGCCCCTCAGGGGTGTGTACTTAGTCACCTCCTGTACTCCCTGTTCACCCACGACTGCTTGCCAAGCACAACTCTGACACCATCAAGTTTGCTGACGACACAACAGTGGTAGGCCTGATCATCGACAACGATGAGACAGCCTATAGGGAGGAGGTCAGAGACCTGGCCGTGTGGTGCCAGGACAACAACCTCTCTCTCAATGTGAGCAAAATAAAAGAGCTGATCGTGGACTACAGGAAAAGACGGGCCAAACAGGCCCCCATTTAACATCAACAGGGATGTAGTGGAGCGGGTCGAGAGTCCACATCACCAATGATCTATAATGGTCCAAACACACCAACACAGTCGTGAAGAGGGCACGACAAAACCTTTTCCTCTTCAGGAGACTGAAAAGATTTGACATGGGTCTCCTCAAAGTTCTACAGCTGCACCCTCGAGAGCATCCTGACCGGTTGCTTCACCGCCTGGTATGGCAACTGCTCGGCATCTGACCGTAAGGCGCTACAGAGGGTAGTGCGTACGGCCCAGTACATCACTGGGGCCAAGATTCCTGCAAACCAGGACCTATATTATAGACGGTGTCAGAGGAAAGACCATAAAATTGTCAGACTCCAGTCACCCAAGTCATAGATTGTTTTCTCTGCTACCGCACGGTATGCGGTACCGGAGCACCAAGTCTAGGACCAAAAGGCTCCTTAACAGCTTCTACCGAAGATATACTGCTGAACAATTAATCAAATGGCCAACAACTATTTAATTGACCCCCCGCCCTCTATTTGTTTATGTAATGCTGCTACTCATGGTTGTATTATCTATGCAAGTATACCTACCATACATGGTAAATGACGTTAACTGTCTGCCACCTGATCGGTACCTAGTACCCTGTTTTAGTAGTTATTATTGTTTCAAGGTCCCAGAGGAACAGCAAAAATTGGAAAAAGATTTAATCGTTATTATAACGTTGGTAGATGATGAAGTACATCAGCTATCCATCTGAAGCAATCCATACCATGCCATGTCACACATCTGCATTCGTCGTCCATCCATCCATCATCAACATTCATGCATCCATACCATTCCTGCATCGCACATCCATCCATCCGTCATCCCAGACGTCTCGTCCATCGTCCAGTACATCACTCATTGTCCCGTGCCATCCATGCAATCATCTCTGATCATCCACTCCATATCACACGTCGTCCATCGCCGTCCATCCATCCCCCATCCATCATCATCATCACACGTTCAATACACCTCCCGTCCGTCGGTCCTCATATATCCGTCATTCGGCCATCCATACCATCATCCATCAAGTCATCGTGTTCGTATTCGTCCTCGGCATCCACAGTCTTGCGGCCGTCATCTCACACGTCAACCATCACAGTCATCATAACGTCTATCAGTCATCATCACCGTCTACAGTACCATCCAAATCCAGGCACAGTATAGCCATCCACACACATCCAACGTCATACCTAGCCTAACAAGCGTCATCATACGACATCTCCCTATCCATCCATCATACATCGACATACTTCTCTCATCAGGATCAGGAACTTCAGCGACCCTCGTGCGCCATCCCAAACCCCCAGTTTATGTCCAGTTTCTGGTTTGGATCAGCTCATCCCCGGCTTGATCCCGTAAAAATGAAGGGAGCAAAAAAAGTCACATCCACTAAGCAGTCATGTTTCATGTAATCATGAATAAAAAAAAATATAAATAATGGCCAGAATAGTCCAATGTAGATTCACATCACTAGCTTCTCTGATTTCAATCAAACCCTTTCAACCTTCTCTACATTAGACCAGCTGTTGGTTATCAAGCACACAGAAGAGGCTACTGAAAATAACTGATTGTGAGACACATCCCAGTGTAGACTTTGTCTTGGTCATAAAATAACTGCCCAGCAGGGTTGGGCCATCAGTACTGGTCCTAGATCTTTTCTGGAAAGCCCAACTAGGACATGCTGACATAACTTGATGACCGGCTTTCCCTTATTAAACAATAATGAATTATAAGAAAATTATTGTAGATTCAAAGATTATGAATTTCTGTAAGGTATTACTAAACCTTTTGTTATTGGAGAATAGTAGGTCATTCATGCTGTAGTTCTTCGTGAATGTATCTGTAATCGGTAGTATCCACTAAGACAGATATTGGTCCCAAGCTTTACCAGAGCCCCGTCATCCAAGTGTTGTGGATCCAGACAGGCCTTCAACAAATTTTACCCTGTCTGGCAATTCCGTACTTTATCTGTTTCCGCCCCCACGACTTGCAAAAGTTTATTTTGTTTGAGAGGGTTGTAATGCGATAACATTACTGCGTTTGGCGATGATAGAATATATATGACAGACGACTGAGGTAGTTAATACAGTATTTCCCCTTATAAATGATGAACAACACTGAATGCAAATAAAAAATCCTATGAGACTTTATAGTTTTCTTTAATTCGTATCATTGGGATATCTGTGGTCAGAGAGGACACATTGTTGCTACCAAGTCAGTGGTGCCAACTTCCTGACAGTCTTCGTTCAAAGTTTGAAAATTCCTCGAATGACTCATTTGAGAGCTTCCTGTAGAGCGAACTGTCTGGAGAAGAAACTCCTCATGTTAAAAAACACTACATGTTTGGTTTGAGTTCCAATTTAAAATGTAATAACTTCCTTCCAGTATCATTGGATTTGGAAAGGTAATCCTCTCAAAGACACCCCACACTCCAGCTGCAGGGTGCAAACTGGCAAAGGACGGCCACTGAAATTGCTGTTTGCGGCAGATGGGGAGGGGGGAGGAGGGGAGGAGAGTCTGTAGCGGATCAGGGTGACAGGTTCCAGCTGCAATGTCATAGAGTCTTCCTGAAATGAGGACATTTCGTTTCTCTAGATTGCATTGCTAAACATTACATCACGATGTTAGTGAAACATGTCTCTTAATTAAGAATATGATATGACTCCATATTTTTCATCATAACAACCAAGTGAACAGGGTTATGGTAAACTATATCAAATGAAATTAAAGTAAAGTTGTCATTTGCGCAGGAATACAGGTAGTGTGCACAATACAATGAAATAAGTAGATAATACAGTATATAAGTATTTACCATAGCAAATCTATGGCGCCGACAGAGATGGCCGCTCTTCGCGTTCCTAGGAAACTATGCAGTAATTTCGTTTTTTTGTGTTATTCTTACATTGTTACACCAGGAAATTTAGGTTTATTACATACAGTCGGGGGAACTATGTAGCTCGTCAAAAGAAGATGGGCGCGTGGTGAGCATACATTTATTTTTATTTGAAAAGACGCGAACAAAAAAAACCCGACAAAACAAACCGTGAGGCTAAAGGATATGTCACAAAGTCAACTTCACAAGAAAGGTGGGAAAAAGGGCTACCTAAAGTATGGTTTCTAAATCAGAGACAAGATAGACAGTTCTTATTGAGAACCCTACTGTCAAAACATAGAAATCCAAATAATGAAATAGAATACACCAATCAACACCTGACAAACAAATAGTGACATAAAAAGGATATCTTCGTCAGGCATGCAGTGACAAAGTGCAGACTTGGTCGCAATAAACTCTTTAGGGAGGGTCTGGGTGGGCATCTATCCGCGGTGCGGTTCAGGTGCGGGATCGCAGACCGCTCCATCACTGCTCACCTCACTTGTGGACATCTGGTGCAGGGACCCTCGTCACGACCTGGACTAGGACCCTCTGCGGGCCCGGATGGGCCTGCTGCGGGAGGACTGGAGGTGTCGCTGGAAAGGCTCCGGACTGGAGAAGTCCGCTGGGGCTTCTTCCATAGATGTTGAGCGTGATGATGTGAGGTGTCAGCGCATGTGTCGTCTGGAGCTTCGGGAGAGCGTGGCTCGTGCATGGAATCGTCGCGTGGAGGCTGCATGGATCGTGCGGAGGCTGGTCCATTCGTGTGGATGGCTTTCGTGCCATGGATCATCATGAGAGTGAAGAGACGTATGGGCAGTTGGTAAGTGGGAGCTGACAGGTTCACGCAGGAGGAGACATACAGGGAGGCTGTCCTTGCAGAAGGACCGGATACATGGGCGTGGAGGGCACGGGAGGTCTCGAAGTTGGAGCCTGCACAACCTCCTGGCTGGGGGTTTATTTCACCTGCAAATGCGGGGCGGGCACAGGACGCACTTGGGCGGTGCAGACGTCCGAGATAAGTGCGAGAGCGCCGAGGATATACTGGGCGATGGAGACGACGGAGGTCTGGAGAGCAGGGCTGGACAACCGTCTGGCTGGCTGCTCACTATGCCGGCAGGATGGGGGAGCTGGATTGTAGCGCACGGGCTACGAGACGCGTACTGTGAGAACCGTGCGCTCCACGCATTAAAGGTGCTGACAGTGACGTCGTTGCTCAGGTTAAGCACAGGGGTTGGCTCAGGTTCCACTAATCAGCCAAACTCCCTGGTACCCCAAAAAGTTTGGGAGTTGGCTCTCCGGTTTAAGTGCTAACCCGGTGACCCTGTGTAATTACTGGGCATCTCCCGCGCCTACACGCTTCCTCTCTGCTTTCCAGTGCTCCAACCAAGGCCGTCTTTCACCAGGATGTCTCCATTGTCGTTCCTGAACGACGCTGTGTGTCAAATTTGGGGAGCTGCTTCTCGGGCTTCCTTGCTAGCCGACCTTCGTAAGCGCTGCACGGCTCTGGCTCTTGCTGCTCGTTCTCCGTGGACGGCGATATCCCCAGCCTGCTCCGGTCCTTACGTCCAGGATTCCTCCAGTCCATGAATCTGACACGCTGCTTCTTACGAGCTGCTTGTCGTTTTGTGGTGGGAAGTTCTGTCAGGCGGTCAAAGAAATGAGGCCCAAGGCGAGCGTGATAGCGTACATAGTTTTTAAGTGAATACGCCGACAAACAAAACCTAGTCATAAAAGTTGAATACGCATGGTGCTATTAAACAAAGTCAACTTCCACAAAGACAGGTGGAAAAGAGGGTACGTAAGTTATGGTCTCTCAGAGACAAGATTAGACAGCTATCCTGGATTGATTGAGACCTACCATCGGTCCAAAACATAGAAATGGAACTATAAAATACTCATCCAATCTCAACTCTGACAAAATAGAGACATAAAAAGGATTCTAAGGTCAGGGCGTGAACTATTGGATGTAAGAGCAACGTCACTCACCAACATTACACCAGGACGATGTTCCGAAGGATCTCTGTTTGGCCCACGAAAGGAATGGAGGGATAGCAGACCAATAAAAGGGCGGAAGGGGCAGACGGAGCGGTCTTCTGGTCAGGCTCCGTAGACGGGCACATCGCACACCGCTCCCGAGCATACTACTCGCCAATGTCCAGTCTCGTCTACAACAASGTAGACGAAATCCGAGCAAGGGTTGCCTTCCAGAGAGACATCAGAGACTGTAACATTCTTTGTTTCACGGAAACATGGCTCATTCGAGACACGCTATCGGAGTCGYTACAGCCACCTGGTTTCTTCACGCATCACGTCGACAGAAACAAGCATKTCTGGTAAGAAGAAGGGCAGGGGTGTATGCCTTATGATCACACCACYTCTCGTTAATCATAACATATAGGAACTCAAGTCCTTTTGTTCAACTGACTTAGAATTCCTCACAATCAAATGCTGACCGCATTATCTACCAAGAGAATTCTCTTTGATCATAATCACAGTCGTGTATATTCCCCCCAAGCAGACACATCAACGGCCCTGAACGAACTTCATTTGACTCTATGTAACCTGGATACCACATTCTGAGGCTGCATTTATTGTAGCTGGGGATTTTAACAAGGCTAATCTGAAAACAAGGCTCCCTAAATTGTATCAGTATATCGATTGGGCGACCCGGGCTGGCAAAACCCTAGATCATTGTTATTCTAACTTCCGCGGCGCATATAAGGCCCTTCCCCGTCCTTCTTTTCTGAAAAGCTGACCACGACTCCATTTTGTTGCTCCCAGCCTATAGACAGAAACTAAAACAGGAAGCACCTGTGCTCAGGTCTGTTCAATGCTGGTCCGACCAATCTGATTCCATGCTTCAAGATTGCTTCGATCACGTGGACTGGGATATGTTCCYCATAGCGTCGAACAACAACATTGATGAATACGCTGATTCGGTGAGCGAGTTTATTAGCAAGTGCATCGGTGATGTTGTACCCACAGCGTCTATTAAAACATTCCCCAACCAGAAACCGTGGATTGATGGCAGCATTRGCGCAAAACTGAAAGCGCYAACCACTGCTTTTAATCAGGGCAAGGTGACCGGAAACATGACCGAATACAAACAGTGTAGCTATTCCCTCCGCAAGGCAATCAAACAAGCTAAGCGTCAGTATAGAGACAAAGTAGAGTCGCAATTCAACGGCTCAGACACGAGAGGTATGTGGCAGGGTCTACAGTCAATCACGGARTACAAAAYGAAAACCAGCCCCGTCGCGGACCKCGATGTKTTGCTCCCAGACAGACTAAACAACTTCTTTGCTCGCTTTGAGGACAATACAGTGCCACTGACACGGCCCSCTACCAAAACCTGRGGACTCTCCTTCACTGCAGCCGAAGTGAGTAAAACATTTAAACGTGTTAACCCTCGCAAGGCTGCAGGCCCAGACGGCATCCCCAGCCGAGTCCTCAGAGCATGCGCAGACCAGCTGGCTGGTGTGTTTACGGACATATTCAATCAATCCTTATCCCAGTCTGCTGTTCCCACATGCTTCAAGAGGGCCACCATTGTTCGTGTTCCCAAGAAAGCTAAGGTAACTGAGCTAAATGACTACCGCCCCGTAGCACTCACTGTTCATCGACTACAACTCAGCATTTAATACCCTCCAAACTCGTGATTAAGCTCGAGACCCTGGTTCTTGACCCTTCCCTGTGCAACTGGATCCTGAACTTCCTGACGGGCCGCCCCCAGGTGGTGAGGGTAGGAAACAATATCTCCACCCCGCTGATCCTTAACACTGGGGCCCCACAAGGGTGCGTTCTCAGCCCTCTCCTGTACTCCCTGTTCACCCATGACTGCGTGGCCATGCACGCCTCCAACTCAATCATCAAGTTTGCAGATGACACTACAGTGGTAGGCTTGATGACCAACAACAACGAGACAGCTTACAGGGAACGAGGTGAGGACCCTCAGAGTGTGGTGTCATGAAAATAACCTCACACTCAATGTCAACAAAACAAAGGAGATCATGGACTTCAGGAAACAGCAGAGGGAGCAGACCCCTATCCACATCGACGGGACAATAGTGGAGAGGGTGGAAAGTTTAAGTTCCTCGGCGTACACATCATGGACAAACTGAAATGGTCCACCCACACAGACAGTGTGGTGAAGAAGGCGCAGCAGCGTCTCTTAAACCTCAGAAGGCTGAAGAAATTCGGCTTGTCTCCAAAAACACTCCCAAACTTTTACAGATGCACAATCGAGAGCATCCTGTCGGGCTGTTTCACCGCCTGGTACGGCAACTGCTCCGCCCACAATCATATGGCTCTCCAGAGGGTAGTGAGGTCTGCACAAAGCATCACCGGGGGCAAACTACCTGCCCTCCAGGACACCTACAACACCCGATGTCACAGGAAGGCCAACAAGATCATCAAGGACAACAACCACCTGAGCCACTGCCTGTTCACCCTGCTATCATCCAGAAGACGAGGTCAGTACAGGTGCATCAAAGCTGGGACCGAGAGACTGAAAAACAGCTTCTATCTCAAGGCCATCAGACTGTTAAACAGCCATCACTAACATTGAGTGGCATTTGCCAACATACTGACTCAACGCCACTTTAGTAATGAAAAAATGGATGTAATAAATGTATCACAACTTCTCTAGGATATGGGCAGAGGTTTCACTTTGGGAAAAATAGCGTGCCCAATTTCAAATTCCTTCTACTCATCCCCAGAATATAAGATATGCATATTATTAGTAGATTTGGATAGAAAACACTCTGAAGTTTCTAAAACTGTTTGAATCTAATCTGTAAGTCTAACAGAACTTATGTAGCAGGCAAAACCCCGAGGACTAACCATAATTTTTATTTTAAGTCACTGTCTGTTCAATGAGTTTCATTGGGAAGCCAGATTTCTAATCACTCTGTTCTCAGTTCCTACTGCTTCCACGGATGTCACCAGTCTTAGGAAATAGGTTGAGGTTATTCATTTGTGCAATAAGGCCATCAGGAAGTAGAGTAAGGTCATGTGTACTGTTTGAGAGTTGCGCAAGACTAAAAAATGTAGCGTTTGTTGTTGATCCTTGTATTGAAAACAGATAGACCCGTCTTCAATTTGATCGATTATATAACATTTACAAATACTTTAAGTTGCATTACAAAAGTACTTTGAAATGTTTTGGCAAGTTAGAGGTAATTTGAGATATTTTGTAGTGACTTTGCGCAAATTGGAAGCTGTTTTTTTTTTCTGGATCAACCGCCAAATAAATGGACAATTTGGACGAGATATATGGACGGAATTAATCGAAGAAAAGGACCATTTGTGATGTTTATGGGACATATTGGAGTGCCCAACAGAAGATCTCGTCAAGGTAAGCATTTTTTATATTTTATATCTGCGTTTTGAGTAGCGGCGCATGGTTGAAATATGCTACACTCTCTTTGTTGACTTGTGCTATCATCAGATAATAGCTTCTTATGCTTTCGCCGAAGACTTTTTGAAATCTGACATGTTGCTGGGATTCACAACAATTTGTGTATCTTATAATGTGTGATTTTAATGAAAGTTTTGATTTTATATAATTTTTTGAATTGGCGCTCTACATTTTCCCTGGCTATTGGCCAGGTGGGACGCTACCGTCCCGCTATCCCAGAGAGGTTTTAAACAATGCCACTTATATTAATGTTTACATACCTACATTACTCATCTCATATGTATATACTGTCTCTATACCATCTACTGTATCTTGCCTATGCGTTCTGGCCATCACTCATTCATATATTTCTATGTACATATTCTTATTCATTCCTTTACACGTTGTGTGTGTGTGTATAAGGTAGTTGTTGTAAGGTGTTTCTTCCAGGGGTGAAGGAGAGGACCAAAGTGCAGCGCGGCTAGTGTTAAACATGTTTAATGAAGAACAAGTGAACACTACAAACAACTTACAAATAACAAACGTGCAAAACCGATACAGACCTATCTGGTGCAGAACACAAACACAGAGACAGGTTAACAACACCCACCAAACTCCACACAAAACAAGCCTCCTATATATGAGTCTCAATCAGAGACAACGACTACCATCTGCCTCTAATTGAAGAACCACACTAGGCTGACATAGAAAAGACAAACTAGACACACAACATAGAATCCCACCCAGCTCACGTCTGACCAACTAACACACAACAAAACAACAGAAACAGGTCAGGAACGTGAAGAACCCCGCTCAAGGTGCGAACTCCGGGCGCACCCCTAAAACTCAAGGGGAGGGTCTGGTGGGCATCATTCTGCGGTGCGGCTCCGCGGTGGACGAGAGGCACCACTCCACCAGTTGTCTTGTCCATCTCCTAAGCGGCCCCTGAGTGGCGACCCTCGCCCCTGACCATGGTCAGGAACCTTCACCAACTCCCTCTACAAATAGAGGAGACACTCAGGACAGAGAGGTAGCTCAGGACAGAGAGGTAGCTCAGGACAGAGAGTAGCCCAGGACAGAGAGGTAGCTCAGGCCAGAGGGACAACTCCACACTAGTGGCAGCTCCGGACTGAGTGGCAGCTCCGAAACTGAGTGGCAGCTCCGAACTGAGTGGCAGCTCATGACTGGAGGGCAGCTCATGACTGGAGGGCAGCTCATGACTGGAGGGCAGCTCATGACTGGAGGGCAGCTCATGACTGGAGGGCAGCTCATGACTGGAGCAGATACTGGAGGCAGCTCATGACTGAAGGGCAGCTCATGACTGAACGGGCAGTCATGACTGAGGGCGCTCATGACTGTAGGCAGCTCATGACTGAGCGGCAGCTCTACTGAAGGGGCAGTCATGCTGTAGGGCAGCTCATGACTCACTAGGGCAGCTCTGGCAGCTCCTGACTGGCTGGCGTCTCTGGCAGCTCCTGACCTGGCTGGCGTTCCTGGCAGCTCCTGACTGGCTGGCGTCTCTGGCAGCTCCTGACTGGCTGGCTCTCTGGCAGCTCCTGACTGGCTGGCGTCTCTGGCAGCTCCTGACTGGCGGCGTCTTTGGCAGCTCCTGACTGGCTGGCGGCTCTGGCAGCTCCTGACTGACGGACGGCTCTAGCGGCTCCTGACTGACGGACGGCTCTAGCGGCTCCTGACTGACGGACGGCTCGAATGGCTCGGACAGACGGACGGCTCAGACGGCGCTGGGCAGACGGACGGTCAAGGCGTGGCAGACGGCGGCTCAGCGGCGCTGGGAGCGGACGGCTCAGACGGCGCTGGGCAGACGGACGGCCAGACGGCGCTGGGCAGACGGACGGCTCCAGACGGCGCGTGGCAGACGGACGGCTTCAGACGGCGCTGGGCAGACGGGCGGCTCAGACGGCGCTGGGCAGACGGACGGCTCAGACGGCGGCTGGGCGGCAGACGGGCGGCTCAGACGGCGCGGGAGAACGGGCGGTTCAGGCGCCGCTGGGCAGAGCGCAGACTCTGGCCGGTGAGACGCACCTATAGGCCTGATGCGTGGTGCCGGAACTGGAGGTACCGGCTGAGGGCACGCACCTCAGGCGAGTGGGGAGAAGGAACAGTGCGTACAGGGCTCTGGAGACGCACAGGAGGCTTGGTGCGTGGTGCCGGAACTGGAGGCACTGGGCTGGAGACCAGCACCATAGGGAAGTGGTGGAGGAGGACAGGCTCTGGAGCATGCACTGGAAGCCTGGTGCGTGGTGTAGGCACTGGTGTACGGGCTGGGGCGGGAAGGTGCGCCGGATATACCGGACCGTGAAGGAGGACACGCGCTCTTGAGCACCGAGCCTCTCCAACCTTACCAGGTTGAATGGTCCCCGTAGCCCTGCCAGTGCGGCGAGGCTGGAATAGCCCACTGGCTATGCAGGCGAACGGGGGACCACACTGTAAGGCTTGTGCCATGTACGCCGGCCCGAGGAGACGTACTGGAGGCCAGATATGTTGGGCCGGCTTCATGGCACCGCGGTCGATGCCCAACCTAGCCCTACCAGTGCGGCCAGGTGGAATAGCCCGCACTGGGCTAAGCACGTGTACTGGGGACACCGTGCGCTCCACCGCATAACACCGTGTCTGACAGTACGACGCCCTCTCACTCCACGGTAAGCCGGGGAGTGGCTCAGGTATCAACCCGGCTTCGCCACACTCCCCTTTAGCCCCCCCCCAATACATTTTGGTGAGCTCTGTGGCTTCAGCCTCTCTTACGTGCTGCCTCCTCAATCCACCGCTCCTGGGCTGTGGCTGCCTCCTTCTCCGAGAGCGGCGATCTCTCCAACCCTCCAGGTCCTTTTCCGTCCATGATCTCCCAAGACCATTCCTCCTGTGTCCAGTAGTCCTGTGTACTGGGCCGCTGCTGCTCCCCGTTGCTACGCTGCTTGGTCCGGGTTTGGTGGGTGTTCTGTAAAGGTTTCTTCCAGGGGTGAAGGAGAGACCAAAAATGCAGCGCGGCTAGTGTTAAACATGTTTAATGAAGAACAAGTGAACACACAAACAACTTACAAAATACAACGTGCAAAACGATACAGACCTATCTGGTGCAGAACACAAACACAGAGACAGGTAACAAACACCCACAAACTCCCAACACAAAACAAGCCTCCTATATATGAGTCTCAATCAGAGACAACGACTACCATCTGCCTCTGATTGAGAACCCACACTAGGCTGACATAGAAACAGACAAACTAAGACACACAAACATAGAATTCCCACCCAGCTCAGTCCTGACCAACTAAACAATACAAAACAACAGAAAACAGGTCAGGAACGTGACAGTTGTTGTGAAATTGTTAGGTTAGATTACTTGTTAGATATTACTGCATGGTCGGAACTAGAAGCACAAGCATTTCGCTACACTCGCATTAACATCTGCTAACCATGTGTATGTGACCAATAACATTTGATTTGATTTGAGTCAATTCAGTTTTCATCAACAGTCTTGGAGGGAGAAACTGTCTCTGAGCTGCTACACTTGATGCTCTGATACAGTGTTCTTATGGCTTGGAGGCATAAAGTTCTTAATGTAAAAAATACTTTTAGGTACTACTTAAGTTGTTTTCTGTACTTACTATACTATTATATTTTTTGACAACTTTTACTTTTTGATTTCAATTTTTACTAAGGACACGCCACTGCCTTTGAGTAAAGCCAGAGTGTCTATGTATGCAGATGACTCAACACTATACACATCAGCTACTACAGAGACTGAAAGACTGCAACACTTAACAAGAGCTGCAGTTAGTTTCAGAGTGGTGGGTGCAAGGAATACGTTAGTCCTAAATATTTCAAAAACTAAAAGCATTGTATTTGGAACAAAACACTCACTAAACACTAAACTTCAACTACATCTTGTAATGAATAATGTGGACATTTAGCACGTTGAGGTGACTAAACTGTTGGAGTAACCCTGGATCTGTAAACTTGTACAGTAGTAAAGAATCTGTCTCCATAATAAGGTGCTAATCTACCTAACAGCACTGTCAACAACAGGTCCTACAGGCCCTCGTTTCTACCTTGACAGCACTATCAACAAGGCAGGTCCTACAAGCCCAAGTTTAGGTCATGTGGTCAGGTGCCACAAAAAAGGACTTAGGAAAATTGCAATTGGTTCAGAACAGGGCAGCACACGTCTGGCCCTTGATGTACACAGAGAGCTAACATTAATAATATGCATGTCAATCTCTCCTGCCTCAAAGTGAGGAGAGATTAACTTCATCACTACTTGTATTTATGAAGGTATTGACATGTTGAATGCACCGAACTGTCTGTTAACTACTGGCACACAGCTCGGACACCCATGCATACCTCACAAGACATGCCACAAGATGTCTTCTCACAGTCCCCAAGTCCAGAACAGACTATGGGAGGCACACAGTACTACATAGAGCCATGACTCATGGAACTCTATTCCACATCAGGTAACTGATGCAAGCAGTAAATCATTTTAAAAAACAGATAAAAAACACTCTATTGGAACAGCGGAGACTGTGAAGCAACACCACATAGGCCAGACACATGCATACACACACACACACACGAATAACATACGCACTATACACACACATACCATGGATTTAGTACTATACAGTGCCCTCCACTAATATTGCACCCTGGTAAATATGAGCAAACCGGACTGTGGAAAAAAAAACGTCTTTATTGTTTATCCTCTTGGTCTTTCATTCAAAATATTCACAAAAATCAAATCTTTAATTAAAATTAAATAATTGGAAGAAAATAATTATTCTTATCATAAAACATATTTTTTTCTCAAATATGGCCCAATTATTGTCACCCCTTCATTCAATACTTTGTGCAACCTCCCTTTGCCAAGATAACAACTCTGAGACTTCTCCTATCATGTGTAATGAGGTTGGAGAACACATGGCAAGGAATCCGAGACCATTCCTCCATACAGAATCTCTCCAGATCCTTCAGATTCCGAGGTCCACGCTTGTGGACTCTCCTCCTCAGCTCATCCCACAGGTTTTCTATGGGGTTTAGGTCAGGGGACTGGGATGGCCATGGCAAAACCTTGATTCTGTGGTCAGTGAACCATCTTWGTGTTCATTTTGAGGTGTGCTTTGGATCATTGTCCTGTTGTAAGATCCAGCCATGGCCCAGTTTAAGCTTCTGTTAGCAATTGTGTTATTCTTCAATAACACAAWCTCCAAAGCAACTCAGGGGGAGAAAATGTATTTATTTAAGAAGGASAAATCATAGATGCTATGCTGGGAGGTAGATGTTCAGTCTCCCCTGTCCTCAGCTTTTCTAAACAAAGGAACAGGATGRAATTTATAACCCCCCCCCCACCCTAGCCTGGGGTTGACCAATCAGAAGTCCTTGCAGTACAACTGGGCCAATGGCCAAATAACAAGTATCCTGCTCCAGACTCAATGTACAGACCAATGAAAACGTGGCACACGTAGCTCTGAGTCCAAGACTGACATTCCACAGATTCTAAACAGATGTTGAACTGAAAACCAACTCCTATTGATTGTTAATTCCAGTCCTCTCGTCCTCTGTGTATTTATCTTGAAAATATTATTATACTTCCTAGCAAAGGCAGTCAGGTTTTGATTTAATATCTGCTGGTACTTGATGGAGTCCATGATACCATGTATCCTAACAAGTTGTCCAGGGCCTTTGGAAGAAAAACAGCCCCACAACATCAAAGATCCACCACGTGACCATAGAACCCYGTCCCATTGAAAATTCCAGTAACGTTTGGCAAACTGTAGGCGCTTGAGTTTGTTGTTTGATGACAGCAAAGGCTTTTTTATGACAACTTTTGGTTATGTAGGTGGTGTCTGATCGTAGTTTTGGAGATTTTCTGACCCCAGGACCCAACTAACGTCTGCAATTCTCCAGCTGTGATCCTTGGAGGTTTTTTGTCCAATCTAACCATCCTCCTCACTGTGCGTGGGGTCAATATAGACACACGTCCTCTTCCAGGCCGATTGTTAACATCTCCTGTTGCTTTAAACTTCTTCATTATTGCCCTGATAGTGGAAATGGGCATTTTCAATCTTTGAGCTATTTTCTTATAGCCATTTCCTGATTTGTGCAGCMCAACAACCTTTGTTGCAAATCATTACTGTATTCTCCGGTCTTTCCCATAGTGAAGGATAACTATGGGAACTTGGCCTGTGTGTCTCCTCATATTTATACCCCAGTGAAACAGGGAGTCATGGCTTACCACTTAAGTGTTCCTAATCACTCAGGTGAACTTAATGTAAAAAATGAATGGGAATATATATAAAATAATATACTTCAGTTAGAATTTACTCATAAGAACTTCTTGGAGTGCCAATAATTGTGGCACATGTTTCGGAAAAAAATATTTAATTTATTTCACATAAATTTTTTTCAATTAAAGGTTCAATTTTTGTGAATATTTAGAATGAAAGGCCAAGAGGATAAACAGCAAAGAAAATAAATTCACAGCCCATTTTGCTCATTTACCATGGGTGCCAATATTAGTGGAGGGCACTGTAGATATGTGGTGGAGTAGGGGCCTAAGGGCACACAGTATGTTGTGAAATCTATGAAGGTAATGTTTTTAAAATTGTATAAACTGCCTTAATTTTGCTGGACCCCAGGACGAGTGGCAGGGGTGTACGCGCTATCCCGCCTCTAGTCACATCTCTGTAAACCAGAGTGGTTATTTTTCTTTTAAAAGGTGGCATCTGGTGGCATCTGTAAAGGGAAAAACAAGACAATGACAATAAGTTGGATTTATTCTAAATGAAGATATAAACTGAATTACATTTTTAATTTGTATTACCTTTATTTAACTAGGCAAGTCGGTTAAGAACGAATTCTTATTTTCAATGACGGCCTACCGGGMAACAGTGGGTTAACTGCCTTGTTCAGAGGCAGAACAACATATTTTTACCTTGTCAGCTCAGGGATTTGAATCTACAACCTTTCAGTTACTAGTCCAAAACTCTAACCACTAGGCTGATTCTATAATCAGATCAATTTGCACTCAAATCTTCTTCCCTACTATGGGTCATATCAGCGGGCTATCCCTGGGTAAAAATACTTTTAAAAATCCATGACATTAGCTTTGTAAATCACAGTTTAAAAAATAATGTGATTATGTACCTTTGACACAGGGAAAGGACGTCATAAGATCTTATTCTAGTTTCAGTTACAATAAAAATGATCATTATTGCCACCAACTATCTATACAGGGGTGTAATAAAATCCGTGGTTTGTTTATTTGCCTACTCGGAAATGACGATATGAAACGTTGATTTGAACCTTCTGACCAACTAGTGGGCCATGCGGCTCCCCACTGTCTGATTCATATCGCGTCATTTCTGATGATTGTTATCGATTGATTGGTTCTGTATGGGAGAGGCGGGACTTGCAGCGCGTCAACCCTCAAAAATAGAACAGGTTTTATTTTAGCACCTGGCGAGCAGTTTGGATGAAATTATTGAATAACATGTACATTTATTTTGCAACGCTTGCGTTAGTGGTCAGCATGTTAGCAGGGAACAGTTACTATTTGCGACCTTTTCATGCTCCCCACTGTCCTCCAATGATAAGCGAGAGATTGCGGATWTCAACCAACCAGATGACACGGTGAGTGGAGTCACCACCTCTTGACGTTGCAGGCACATGGGTGTTTAAACGAGATATCTGTTTTTTACATTTGGATGCGTCTCAATTTACCGAATCCGCCTATGAAACACTTCCGCATCTGCGGTGACAGAGTTGGAACGTTGTTTGTCAACCCCAGACATCCTGACATGAAAATCGGTTTTCTCACAAACGCGTCTGTAGCCTCCGAACGGTTTTTTCTAAACACTAATATGACTCATCTGTGTAAAGGTAAGACTCGCACGAKCACGTCGGTTGTTTTGCTCTAGGACGCGCACAAGACTCGTCTGAAGGTCCCTGGTACCAGTTGAAAAAAATWATGGAAGTGTAATGGAGCCTGTTTAGTGACAAAAAATCAATGGGTTAAATACATGTCAAAAATGTTTCCTGATCTTTCTTATATCTCTCAGATACAGGACAGATCATTTGGAACAAACTTCTTTTTAGATTTTCCTCACAAGACTTGTCAGAAGGTCCCCCTGTACCAGTTAAAAAAATGAATGGAAGTATATATCAAGCCTGTTTAGTGACAGAAATAAGGGGTTAAATACATGTTTAAAAAAAAGCCAATGTTACCTGATCTTTCTTATCTCTCAATAGGACAGACACCTGAACAAACTTCCTTTAGATTTTTTTGGGGTGGGACTATATGTTGTTCCGTCTAGTGAATATGTTATTCAATGTGTTTATGGCCTAACAGCAGTAAGGCAAAAAAAATTATGCCATCAAATAATTTTTTTTATATATTTTTGGGGGGGTACTTGAAGGGGTCTTAAAATTCCAAYTCAAATAGCTAAATTATTTTTGGTATGACCTTAAAACAGTTCCATATAGCTTCGTAGAACCCCTCCCCCTGCTTAGACAGTTACGGATTAAAATGGGTTTATATGGGAATGTTTTATTATGCTAATTAGATMTCAGCGGGGGCGCGGACACCGACCTTAGGTTCAATAGAAAGTAGTRCGCTGTTGATTTAGCCACAATAAGGATTAGCCACAGCAGTGGAATTTGCATTTTGCCTTCAAAATTCAAGTCCCTCATTGAAGTGACGCAAATATATTAGTCCCGTAAATAAGAGCTAATAAGTGTGTAAACTCTGCTCAGTTGTGTTCTGTGGGTGTCACTGAGTAGACTGATACCCCATTTCATTGACCCACAATCCATAGGTAAGCTGTACAGTGAACTGTATGCCCCCAATGCAATCCTGAAGACGTACATATCTACAATGCGATTTCACATTTTTGTCAACTTAACTAATTATTGTATTTTGTTGCATTTGTGACATTCCCAACCTTGTTCAGAATTACCTAGTACAAATATGGCACGATTCCACTATTTGTGTCCGTTTGCATCACTTTCKATTAAGGACTTTTATTTTGAAGGCGACCTTCAAATTCCACMGTTGTGACTAATCCTTATTGTGGCTAGCTTCACATAGGTGCTGGCGTGTATGTACTTCAAGCGCACAGGAGTGCTGAATTCACCGTCTGCCGAAGTTAAAACACGGAAAGGTAAGACAATTTGGTACTTCTGACATTTACGGGTCCTTCACTACAACCWGCATTATTACTCTTCTCCGTCGTTGATCGGAGCTCAACTGCCGACAAAGGATTTCCTGTATTTGGTCAGAAAATCGAATGGGGACGAAAGAACGCCACAGCAGGCAGTTATTTCATAATATACAAACTACTAGTCTGCTCATTGTTACAAACTTGGAAATGTAGAAGAGAAATCTGTTCGCCTCTGAAGTACGTAGCAGTCTTCAAACGCTTCGTTCTTCACCTCACTTTTGCACTGAACGTGGACGGATTATTACGCAAAACAACAGTTTTATTTCATCTGTGACAAATTGTCACTGACAATATTGAAAATATTAACGCATGATTTACACTATTCAGTCTGCAGTAAAGATGCTTTTCTCTAACTGTTACCCTTCAATAAGATAACAGCCTATGTGTTCATAGGAAAGGACTTGCTATAATATTACTATTTACGCAGACAATATTGTAGGCCTTATCAATCATTTATTCTGGATCTTCTAAACATGAATTGATAATATCCCTTCCACACCTGAGCAGGTAACTGTCCAGCCAGGTGAGCCAGTGTTGGGATGACCTAGTGTTTAGACTAGAGGGCATTCCCCTGGCAGAGCTCTACYTAGGTGCCCTTGTCTTCTCAAGGTGCTTTTTCTCTCAATGTTTAATGTCGCACATTCATATTTTATTTATATATTAACTAGGCAAGTCAGTTAACAAATTCTATTTACAGTGACCGGCCTACCTTGTTCATGGGCAAAATGACAGATTTTTTTTACCTTTTCAGCTCGGGGATTTGATCAAGCAAACTTTTGGTTACTGGCCCAACTCTCTAACCACTAGGCTACCTGTCACCCCAAGCTCATTAGTCTGTCATATACTGTTTCACCCGATTGACCTGTTTCTTAATAACTCTCTCAAATGATATTTTCTTACATTGTAAAACTTTTGCTACCCGCCCAACAGTGGTTTCACAGGTAAGGGGTGTGTGTGTGTGTGTGTGTGTCAGCTTAAGCAGAGAATGACATATTAGCCGTGACAGCAGTTCAAATGGAGAAGTCTGCTCCTTGGCTTTATTCTACACTGTTCATATCACCCTGACTGTCTCCTAGGCCGGGACACTCTCTCCGGGTTTTAAATCAACCCTGACGGTCTCCTAGGCTGGGACACTCTCTCCGGGGTTTAAATCAACCCTGACAGTGTCCTAGGTTGGGACAATCTCTCCAGGGTTTAAATCAACCCTGACGGTCTCCTAGGCCGGGACACTCTCTCCGGGGTTTAAATCAACCCTGACGGTCTCCTAGGCCGGGAACACTCTTCCGGGGTTTAAATCAACCCTGACAGTGTCCTAGGTTGGGACAATCTCTCCAGGGTTTAAATCAAACCCTGACGGTCTTCCTAGGCCGGGACACTCTCTCCGGGGTTTAAATCAACCCTGACGTCTCCTAGGCCGGGACACTCTCTCGGGGTTTAAATCAACCCTGACTGTCTCCTAGGCGGGACACTCTCTCCGGGGTTTAATTCAACCTGACGGTCTCCTAGGCCGGGACACTCTCTCCGGGTTTAAATCAACCCTGACGGTCTCCTAGGCCGGGACACTCTCTCCGGGTTTAAATCAACCCTGACGGTCTCCTAGGCCGGGACACTCTCTCCGGGGTTTAAATCAACCCTGACGGTCTCCTAGGTTGGGACACTCTCTCCGGGTTTAAATCAACCCTGACGGTCTCCTAGGGGGACACTCTCTCCGGGGTTTAAATCAACCCTGACGGTCTCCTAGGGGACACTCTCTCCGGGTTTTTAAATCAACCCTGACGGTCTCCTAGGGGGACACTCTCTCCGGGGTTTAAATCAACCTGACGGCTCCTAGGCCGGGACACTCTCTCCGGGGTTTAAATCAACCCTGACGGTCTCCTAGGCCGGGACACTCTCTCCGGGTTTAAATCAACCCTGACGGTCTCCTAGGCCGGGACACTCTCTCCGGGGTTTAAATCAACCTGACGTCTCCTAGGCCGGGACACTCTCCGGGTTTAAATCAACCCTGACTGTCTCCTAGGCCGGGACACTCTCTCCGGGGTTTAAATCAACCCTGACGGTCTCCTAGGCCGGGACACTCTCTCCGGGGTTTAAATCAACCCTGACGGTCTCCTAGGCGGACACTCTCTCCGGGGTTAAATCAACCCTGACGGTCCTCTAGGCCGGGACACTCTCTCCGGGGTTTAAATCAACCCTGACGGTCTCCTAGGTTGGGACACTCTCTCCGGGGTTTAAATCAACCCTGACGGTCTCCTAGGCGGGACACTCTCTCGGGGTTAAAATCAACCCTGACGGTCTCCTAGGCCGGGACACTCTCTCCGGGGTTTAAATCAACCTGACGGTCTCCTAGGCCGGGACACTCTCTCCGGGGTTTAAATCAACCCTGACGGTCTCCTAGGCCGGGACACTCTCTCCGGGGGTTTAAATCAACCTGCTAGATTTAGACTGTCAACTTTTAATCTGAAAATCTGCAGTTCAAACAACAAAGCGGCCACCCTGCCACTGTTTTGGTAAACGTGCTAGCTAGAAAGAAAGCAGCTATCAGTGATACGGCTGTAGTGGGTCATGTAGAGCGGACGTCCTGGGAATTAAGGAGTTCCTATTCCCTAGTCCACCACAGCCCTGAGTTCCTATGCCCTATATAGTGCACAACTTTTGACCACAGCCCAATGTGCCATGGGCAAAGGTAGTGRGCTAGATATCGGATAGGGTGCCATTTTGTAGTATGCTTATATAGACTAGATGTCCTATGAATGAAGGGCTTCCTCCTTCCTTATTGAACATAACAACAACAGATTATCTGGCAGTGTGTCTGTGTATAGGTATGAACAGGGAAGGATTTAAAGTGTATTCAATAAACAATGTTTCTCCTCTGCTGTAAATGTCTGGGCCTGATTAGCCATGGGGTTTAGCAGTGTTTTTAACAYTACATCTTCGGTCGTTGTAGGAAAGATGCAACATGCCGTTCCCGAAACACCACGCAGAGGGAACGGTTGCTAAATGCGTAGTTGGAGCATGTGTCGATACTGATTTGGATCAAAGGGAACGCTGCTCTCAGATCAGCCTTCTCTATTCAAATCTTTCCCTAACATTAGAATTATTTTGAAATGCTGACGATGGATCAGCTTCTAGAGATATTACCACCTACGGCTGCACGTAWTGAGGCAGCTTATTCTAATGTTTACCCAATAAAAATGCACAAACTCACAGATTAGGTTCCTCATTGCAGGCTGTATCACAACCGGCCGTGATTCAAGTCCCATAGGGCGGTGCACAATTGGCCCTACGTCATCCGGGTTTGGCCGGGTTAGGCCGTCATTGTAAATAAGAATTTGTTCTTAACTGACTTGCCTAGTAATATTTAAGGTGTTGCAAATTATATAATATATTGAGACAAATTACAGACGTAGCATACAAGTAGGAAAATAGAAATGAATAGATTGAACATGAAATGTATTTCAATATGATAAACACTACTGTTTATATTTTAATGCAGGCATCTCGGTTTTCATTTCAAGCACCTTTTCTTATTTGTGGTGTGTTCCCTGGTTCTAGTGGAGGTCCTTAACGGTAGACACCGTTCTGGGTGTTTTCCCTGGTTCTAGTAGAGGTCCTTAGCGGTAGACAGAGCTCTGGGTGTTTTCCCTGGTTCTAGTAGAGGTCCTTTGGCTGCGTCTCAGATACAGGGCACTACTTTTGACCAGGGCTCGTAGGGGGGAATAGGGTGCCACGGTAGTTTTCCTCAGCTAGACTAAAGCTCCTTGGCTTGTGATATTAAGCTCTCCTGAGAGTCTGGAGGTCATTAATTAGTTACTAGACAAGGCCTGTCTCTCTTTTCATTGCCCTGAACAATTACCAGACAGAGCAGCAGTGACCACTATCTTGGTTTCATCTTCAGCAGTTATACTGATGCTGCAACACGAGTCTTGTATAATCTGACATACTTTGTTTTTTAACCTTTTTTCTCCATTTCAGGGTTCAACAGCTGCCAATAGGATCCGTTTGAGGTCCGTACTGAGGTAGAATATATCCATCTGAGAGACCAGGTAACAACCCTGCATAGTTGTAGCTCGTCTTACAGCTTGAGCAAGGCTGCATCAACCTGCATCATAGCCACTATGGTCATGTCTCCTTCTCCTGCTCTCTCCACAGCACGTGATGTCGTCGTTCACCCGTGAAAAACTGTCTCTGCACCTGCGGCGCAGAATGGGGGTGTTTGTGAGCAGAGTGAAAGCCACAGAGCTCATGGCCAACCTCCCTTGCCTTACACTTTCTGACAAGGTGAGTAGCTGCTGGGTGGGTAGCTTCTGGCTGGGTGGGTAGCTTCTGGCATGGTGGGTGGCTGGGTGAGTAGCTTCTGGCTGGGTGAGTAGCTTTTTTCTGGGTGTATAGCTGGGTGAGTAGCTGCTGGGTGAGTAGCTTCTGGCTGGGTGAGTAGCTTCTGGCTGGGTGCGTAGCTTTTGGCTGGGTGAGTAGCTTTTGGCTGGGTGAGTAGCTTTTGGCTGGGTGCGTAGCTTTTGGCTGGGTGGGTAGCTTCTGGCTGGGTGAGTAGTTGGTTGGATGTTGTTGGGCATTTAGGACATTTTATTCAGATTATCTATCAAAATATCACAATTTTTATTCTTATTTGACGTATAATCTGAACCAGATTATGTACCTGGTAAATGAATATATGAACTATATTTTCTAATGTGTTTTTTTAAATTTTTTTATTAAATAATTATTTTTTATTTGTTGTACTTTCAGGAGGAGATCCAGGCCAAGAAGGACTTTTCTGGTAACTATGCAGCCATGCAACTCCTGCTGGACTATGTGCAGAAGAGAATGAACTGGCCAGAAGAGTTGATAACAGGCCTGGAGACGTTGGAGCATCAGGATCTGGCTGAGGAACTGAGGGCAGAGTGGAACAAGCACAACCAGAACAGTAAGTCACACACAAATCAAACCTTATTTCAAGTGCATTTTAAAACTGGACACCTAGGATCTCTGTTGTGACTCAGTTCAACATTGTGGATATGATGACAGAGAACGTGTTTTGTTTGTGTGTGTGTGCTATTGCTCAAGCAACAGTTGACGTAATTGAATGCTGCCCAGAAGTGTAAAATCAAATCCAAGGTTTCTTCCACTATTACAGTAAATGTCAAAACAGAACATGGTGCTTATTATGTGTGAGGACTGGTGATATGCCTCAATCTGTTTAGTGTTTCTCTTACTCCCTAGATCCCTACCCTCCTTCAGCTGCTGCTACCACRGCAGTCAGGACCCATGTTCATCCAATTCCTTCTACCAGCTCTGAGGGGTRGCCATATTCTCTGGTCCTCCCAGCTCATCCAGCCCCACCGGCGGTATCTGCCCCACTGGCGGTAGCCCCGCCTGAGGCGTCACTCCCTCCTGAAGTAGCCCCAGAGGTTTTGCCACCTCCTGTAGTGGCTGCCCAGCCAGAAGCCCCTCCAAGCTCAGTGCCTGAGGCTCCCGTGGCTGGCTCCTCTTCAGAGCCAGCGTCACATGCTCCCAAAGCAGCAGTGAGCCCTGACATAGCCTCAGAGGCAGCACCTTCTCCTGTCGCTGCCCCTCAGGCAGCCCCTCCGTCTCCCGTCTCAGCGGACGAGCCCACAGGGATCTCTGAACCTCCAGCCTCATCCCAGCCTGGTCCTATTGACGTCGTCAGTCTTGAGGACAACTCATCTCATAGTGATGCTCCTACACAGATAGCCCTGTCCGAAACCACTCCTACCTTGTCTGGTTCAGACCTAATCCCAGCTGTAACTGAAATCACTCCCACGTTGCCTGTCTCACACCTAGCCCTGTCCCAAACTGAATCCACCCCTGCTGCCTTGGCCACATTCCAGTCCCCTGAGAGACGTCCAGTTCAGGACACCTCGCCACACACAGTCAACGAGTCTACCTTCCACCAGGAGGCTGTAGAAGACTCCGATCCAACCCAGGTAAATAAGTCTACCTTCCACCAGGAGGCTGTAGACTCGGGATCCACCCAGGTAATAAGTCCTACCTTCCACCAGGAGCTGTTAGACTCTGATCCAACCCAGTAAATGAGTCTACCTTCCACCAGGAGGCTGTAGACTCTGATCCAACCCAGGTAAATGAGTCTACCTTCCACCAGGAGGCTGTAGAAGACTCTGATCCCAACCCAGTGTAAATGAGTCTACCTTCCACCAGGAGGCTGTAGACTCTGATCCAACCAGTAATGAGTCTACCTTCCACCAGGAGGCTGTCTAGACTCTGATATCAACCCAGGTAAATGAGTCTTACCTTCCACCAGGAGGCTGTAGACTCTGATCCAACCCAGGTAAATGAGTACCTTCCACCAGAGGCTGTAGACTCTGATCCAACCCAGGTAATGAGTCTACCTTCCACCAGGAGGCTGTAGACTCTGATCCAACCCAGGTAAATGAGTCTACCTTCCACCAGGAGGCTGTAGACTCTGATCCAACCCAGGTAAATGAGRCTGCCTTCCACCAGGAGGCTGTAGACTCTTATCCAACCCAGGTAAATGAGCCTACCTTCCACCAGGAGGCTGTAGAAGATTCTGATCCAACCCAGATAAATAATAGTATTTGTGTGTGTTGGATTTTCCTGTTTCTCCAGTTTTGCCTCGAGCTCTTTCAAATCAGCTTTGGGTGTGTTACGGTCGATAGGTTCTGCCTATGATCTGTGTGTTTGGTTAATAAAATGCTTTGTAATTTTTCATGCTTGCTGAGTAGATTCAATCTATCTGAATTCAAGTTGCTAATGAAATGAAATCTGTTGACCACATCTACACTTTTTTGAAATATGCCTGAAACTGAAGATAGTGAAAACATTGAGAAGCTAAAAGAGATTTCTCCCGCAGGTGACTGAAGATGACCAGCACACTGAGCCGCCTCAGATCCAGCACTTCTCCGCGGCCACGGCCCCACCCCCGGTGGATACCTCCATGAATGAGGATGACGTGAACTTCAGCAAGCCTGAAGTCCTCCGCAGTGAGGTCATGGACAGCCAGCCATACTCAGGAGACTCAACACGTCTACAGATGTCTGTGTCACACCTGGTTCTTGCTACAGCTGATGTGAACAGTCCTGTTGGGGTCCTAGACCCCGTCACTACTTCCACCCCTCTGCCATGTCAGGAGAACGGAGTTCCTGAGGAAATAACAGAACCCCTGTCCCATAACGAGCCCCAAGAGGACACCTACGAGTCCTCCTGCATGAGCTCCCTGGGGGACCAGGAGGTGCTGCTCAATGTTGTTCACGTGTCTGAGGACGCGTCCATCCAGAACAACGACGGCCAGACACRGAGCATGCTGGGTATTGTAGTCCACGTGTCCGAGGAGCCATGTATATGGAATCAAGATGGGCAAACACAGAGCATGCTGGGTAATAACGATGTGGGTGTGTCTGAAACACCCCCACCAGTTCAGAACCACAACAGCCAATCTCAGATCACACCTCTCTCTGGATCTACCGCCCTTGACCTGTCGTCTGGTCCGAACCAGCACGGCCAATCTCAGGGTCTGATTATGATCGTTAACGGCCAAGACGCCAGCCCCTCAACCAAACATCCTGATGCTCCTCCTKCTGGCTCTGTCCCCATCGTCAACGGCTCTTCCTCTGCGGAGAACCGACATCCCCTGGGGCCTATGGGGGCAGAGGTCCTGATGCAGGCGAGAGCTGTTCCTGAACTGAAGCAGGAGAGAGCGATAGGAGAGAGCTATTATCTTCTGGGGGCTGCTGTAGTGGCCGTCTCAGCCCTGTTCATGGCCTGGAGGATGAAGAATTAACAACCAGG
Organism: Salvelinus sp. IW2-2015; assembly: GCF_002910315.2. Taxonomy (NCBI): domain Eukaryota; kingdom Metazoa; phylum Chordata; class Actinopteri; order Salmoniformes; family Salmonidae; genus Salvelinus; species Salvelinus sp. IW2-2015. The sequence continues at coordinate 68,657 of NW_019943997.1, read as the reverse complement.
GTTGAGGATAAGTTGTCTGAAATGACACCATGTTTATATATATATATTAAGTCAAAGTGAGTAACCTTGTCTTTGGCCCCTGTCCTTTTGGGCGGTTCTGGCGATCTACTGTTTCTGTKGCGTGACGCAGCTTGAAGAATAATTACACAGCCTGGACAAAGTAGTGCACTATATTGGAAATAGGGCCTGGACAAAGTAGTGCACTATATTGGAAATAGGGCCTGAACAAAGTAGTGCACTATATTGGAAATGGGGCCTGAACAAAGTAGTGCACTATATTGGAAATAGGGCCTGGACAAAGTAGTGCACTATATTGGAAATAGGGCCAGGGCAAAGTAGTGCACTATATTGGAAATAGGGCCTGGACAAAAGTATTGCAAAAAAAACAAGGACATATTATAGTTCAATATGTTAAGAGATTATATTGGCCCAGTGCCTTATTGTATTGATAGGAGTGAAGGAGCTGAAATTAACTATTTATTAGGCAATGAGTTCAACCCAATAAACACCAATATACACTGAGTGGACAAAACATTAAGAACACCTGCTCTTTCCATGACAGACTGACCAGGTGAATCCAGGTGAACGCTATGATTCCTTATTGATGTCACCTGTTAAATCCACTTCAATCAGTGTAGATGAAAGGGAGGAGACAGGTTAAAGAACAATTTTTAAGCCTTGAGACATTTGAGACATGGATTGTGTATGTGTGCCATTCAGAGGGTGAATGGACAAGACAACACATGTAAGTGCCTTTGAACGGGGTATGGTAGTAGGTGCCAGGAACATCGGTTTGAGTCAAGAACTGCAATGCTGCTGGGTTTTTCACGCTCAACAGTTTCCCGTGTGTATCAAGAATGGTTCACCACCCAAAGGACATCCAGCCAACTTGACACAACCGTGGGAAGCATTGGAGTCAACATGGACCAGCATCCCTGTGGAACGCTTTCAACACCTTGTAGAGTCCATGCCCTGACGAATTGAGGCTGTTCTGAGGGCAAAGGGGGGAGCAACTCAGTATTAGGAAGGTGTTCCTAATGTTCTGTACACTCAGTGTGAGTACCTATGCAGGACTTTGATCGACGGTCTAAATCAATTATTAATCATTTTAAGAAGCCCAAGTGAGTTATTTGTCCACCATATACCTAAGCTGCTTAATCACAAAACATAGTCATTTAGCAGACTCTCTGATCCAAAGCCACTACAGTAGTGAGTCATTTGCAGACTCTCTGATCCAGAGCACTACAGTAGTGAGTCATTTAGCAGAACTCTCTGATCCAGAGCCACTAAAGTAGTGAGTCATTTAGAACTCTCGATAAGCACTACGTAGGAGTCTTTAGCAGACTCTTGATCCAGAGCCACTACAGTAGTGAGTCATTTAGCAGAGACTCTCTGCGACCAGGCCACTACAGTAGTGAGTCATTTAGCAGACTTCTTGATCCAGAGCACTACAGTAGTGAGTCATTTAGCAGACTCTCTGATCCAGAGCCACTTACAGAGTGAGTCATTTCGCAGACTCTCTGATCCAGAGCCACTACAGTAGTGAGTTTTTAGCAGACTCTCTGATCCAGAAGCCACTACAGTAGTGAGTCATTAGCAGACTCTTTTCCAGAGACACTACAGTAGTGAGTCATTTAGCAGACTCTGATCCAGAGCCACTACAGTAGTGAGTCATTTAGCAGAACTCTCTGATCAGAGCCACTACAGTAGTGAGTCATTTAGCAGACTCTCTGATCCAGAGACACTACAGTAGTAGTAGTGAGTTTCATATGGGAACTAGACCCACAATGTTGAAAACGCCATGCTCTACCAACTGAGCCACACAGACCTTCCTACTGTATACTGGTGCAGGGTCTTAATTTGAACCAGTTTGCTACAGCAGGAAAATAATCCTGCAGCAACAGGAAATGTGGATTATAATGAATGATAAGAGGCTGTGCTCTTTGATCTTTACTACTGATAGTGTGTGTGTTCCAGGTGTCTAGGAGTTAATAAAATACTGGAAGAGATGGGAGACCCGCACACTGTCGATTAAAAATACAATTTGGCTTAAAGGCAATAATTTACAGCAAATCAGAGGTCAGATCACCGTGTCAGCAGTTTCCTACCAAATAGAAAGAAGCCTCGAACACACAGCAAATCAGAGGTCAGATCACCGTGTCAGCAGTTTCCTCACACCAATAGAAAGAAGCCTCGAACACACAGCAGAGTTGATTGTCAGTTTTTTCTTTTTAAATATGTCTAGAGAGGAGACTCATATGAATACAGCAAAGAGCTGCTGTTTTTATGAGTAACTTTCATGTTTAAGTTGTTTGTCAACACTTTGTTCAACAATTTTATGAGCCAATAAATGCTCGTTTCGATAAGCTTGCGTTATTTGCTGCTTGTCTTTTTTAATATCGAGGAATATTCAACTCCTCTGGTCATAGGAATTGGTGCATGAGGAAGACCTCCTCTGGTCATAGGAGGAAAAACATGAATTGGTGCATGAGGAAGACTCCTCTGGTCATAGGAGGAACAACATGAATTGGTGCATGAGGAAGACTCCTCTGGTCATAGGAGGAACAACATGAATTGGTGCATGAGGAAGACTCCTCTGGTCATAGGAGGAACAAACATGAATTGGTGCATGAGGAAGACTCCTCTGGTCATAGGAGTAACAACATTAATTGGTGCATGAGGAAGACTCTCTGGTCATAGGAGTAAACACATGAATTGGTGCATGAGGAAGACTCCTCTGGTCATAGGAGGAAAATGAATTGGTGCTGAGGAAGACCTCTCTGGTCATAGGAGTAACAACATGAATTGGTGCATGAAAGACTCCTCTGGTCATAGGAGTAACAACATGAATTGGTGATGAGGAAGACTCCTTCTGGTCATAGGAGTAACAACATGATATGGTGCATGAGGAAGACTCTCTTGGTCATAGGAGGAACAACATGATTTGGTGCATGAGGAAGACTCCTCTGGTCATAGGATAACAACATGAATTGGTGCATGAGGAAGACTCCTCTGGTTCATAGGAGGACACATGAATTGGTGCATGAGGAAGACTCCTCTGGTCATAGGGAGGAACAAATAAAGGAACAACATGAATTGGTGCATGAGGAAGACTCCTCTGGTCATAGGAGTAACAACATGAATTGGTGCATGAGGAAATAATACAGTGTGACGTTTGGCCATCAGCTGGAAGACGGTCCCCTTTTCTCAGCGGAGGGAGGGGGACGGTGAGTCGGGTGAGGGGCAGCCTCACGAGCAGTGGCGACCTGTCATTCAGGGCAGGTGGGAATAGTTTTTTGGGAGGTGCTTGCCTGTTTTGCATGTTATTTTGGCATTAATACATGTCACATCAGTTTGCAAACAATGTAAGAACATATAGATACATTGTGGCGAAATCCTGCACAGYGCCTTCACCGTGCGCTGCCACTTTAAGAGCGCATCAGCAGTAAGGAAGGAGGAGATAAAGACAGCTCTTTGGGGAGGAGCTCTTGGGTGGCGCGACAGTTTGATTGTGTGTGCTATGCTGCAGAAGTTTTGTTTGTTTACAGCGTGTGTAGTTTATAAAGTATTTAACTCAATCCTCGGTGTGATCGCTCTAGGTGGTGGTTGTTTTCGTTTGGGACCGCGACGGTTATGGATCCATGGATTAGTAGCAACGTTGTTGCGAAACTTTAACATACAAACCAACAAACCCTCGGACAGTCAGACAGTACACCGGCACGCCTGAAGACCACAGCTAAGATATCTCTGGTTCCCTTTCTCTCTTTCTCTTCCCTCTATCGTTCCAGTGCTTTACCCTGCAACAGACTCTATTTTTCAAATGCACTTCCCATTGAAGTTCATTAGAGCTGGACTATTATTGCCCTGCCAGAAGTATTTGGGTGGACATTTTTTATTAAAAGGGAGGTTGCTTGCAAGCTGTGTATTGTTATTTGAACTGTATTGAGGTGGGGTGTACTAAGGGCATGTGGCCGAGAAGATTGTGGACATTTTTAAGGCCTTTGTGTCTATGAACACCCCCCACATTCATACCCTCTGCACTCCTCCACTGGAAGAGAATWCAGATTTTTGCAAATCCTCTGTTGATGACTGGGTTCTTTCTTGTATGAAGTTGCTGTTAAATTACTCTGCCATTATTATTATTGTATGAGGTATTCTGGGTGGTGTTACACCTGTGCTGTGATGTGGGTTTTATAGGGTMTGTATTCTCTTTTCTCTCCGCTGGCTATCTGGTAAACAGGCTACWCTCTAMMCAGTCTCTTCTGCTGATGTGTGTGGGTCTGGTAGTGGTACTCTCTCTATTCTACTCTTTTCCTTTCGGCATGGTTAATACCTGCCTGGCTCCAGAACAAAATCTTTCTTTATCCCTCTCTAATAAATACRGCTACAACATCATGAAGTTAATAAAGGCACATACAAACATGGTGTTTTTTGTTTTCTTGAGTAAMACAGCTCCAAAATGCAGGTGTTTCAGCCTAGCTCAGTGCTTTCTGTGGTGGTGGGGCAGCCAGCGGGAAAATACGGAGCGTTGCACCGTGATTGGCTAAGCGTTCTGTCACTCATGGGGACACTACGTCACTGGGAAGTCAGGTTAGACTTAGAAAATTGTAGCCATAGTTACATAAAAAATGCCCATCCAAGAAGGCTCAAGGTCATTGGCCACAGATAAAATGTCAAATCARGTTATATACAGTAGCTTTGATTGGACTGATGTCAACATATTTTCAAAATCTACAATCTAAATCCTTTTCWATCCTTGTCATATGAAGGTGAATAATGCGGAGAAATTATAGACATAATGTATCGGTGCTCATTGGACAAACATTACACAACAATTTGGAATTTGCAAATTCAACAATGAGTGGTTTGGAAGGAAGTGAGCACAGCAGAACAAGGTGAGTCAATAAAATGTCTTGTATGCTGCTGTATAAATGATGTAATATGCCAGGGAGATATGTATACTGTAGCTAAGAAAGTAATAGTAAGTGTTTGTTGTGTAGTAAGCTGTTAGTAGCCCATGTGCCTCAACCTAATAATTTGGTCCCTTTTCACCTCTTAATTTCACCTAGTTGGTGGTGGTGACTTGGCGGTGCACATGTAGCCTATAGTCTGTTTTAGAGAGATGTAATCATCAAATATTGTAAGAGCTTTCATTGTCTGCTCATATGCCCCCTTTATTTATCCTACGGTTCTGACTTGGTTTACAGGGAGAATACTGTAASAACGGCCCATGTTCTGAATTCTGTCGCTGTACATTTAAAAAAAATAAAAATGATAGTTATACCGACAACATCCGTCCTAGCTCGCTCATTGTCTTAATCGAAATTAGGGATTGCCTCTTATCAGCTCGTCGTTCCCTTATGCCATAGTTTATACATCTCAATTGTCAGTAGCAACCACATTTGTTTAACCAAGTCAACCATATCAGCAATGTTTTTTTTAAAGGCAGTAAATGAGGCTGAATTAACTGTTTTGCTGCCAGACAAGGCTCCGCTGATAGCCAGGTGTAGCAGTGGGAAGGTGTTGGGACTCTGCTGTTGGGACAGCTTTATATAGGCCCTAACAGTTTGTGGGCACCTTTTATCACTGTTTTAGTGCAATTTATGTATTGTTTAGTGTTGTGTTGTGGCTTTGCTAGCATGCATAATTTCTTATTTTTTGCCCCATCAAGATTTACATGCTAAAATCGCCAGTGTGATCATTGTGATCATATACCTACAATTTTTAAATATAATTTGAGAAGAACAACATTGGCAGGGAAATTCAAGCGTACAAACTGCGACAGAACTGTTTTTAATTGGTTAATGTTTCATAGTCTTATATTTTCTAAGTCAATCAGAGCGGTGTATCTTGGCTTGCATTTTGACTCAGAAAGTGATGTTGGCTCAGGAAAAGGTGGGTATTATTTAGTCTGTAAAAAGTGATTGACACTTCAGTACAGTAAGTGGCGGCATGTAGGTGACTGACATAGCTGACGCTTAAACCGGCTAGCCAAAACCTGACCCTTACCTTATTTTAATATATTCTGAATTGAAATAGCGGTGTGGGCGCCAGGCGTGTCCTTATAGTATTTTCCGGCTCAGAGCTCCTGCATCCTCTTGTTGCGAAAACGGACTGACACATCAAAACATCGGTAAAATATATCTTGCAAGCTAGATCATTTTTCATCTGGCTTGTTTGTAGAGATTATCGCAGTCAGAACACAGAAGGTATACTATACTAATTGTATATCAAGTCACCCTTCCTTCAGCTGATTCAAATAACCAACTCCTCAAGCTTTGATAATGGTGGAAGTGTGATGCACTGTTGAGCACTACATCCTGAGGGGTTCGTGCTGATTGTGACCGCCGGTTAAATGGCGTCCCTTTAAGAAGGTAAGAGCAAGATGTCACATGTGCTGAATACAACAGGTGTAGTAGACCTTACAGTGAAATGCTTACTTACAAGCCCTTAACCAACAATGCAGTTAAGAAAAATACCCTCAAAAAAGTAAGAAATAAAAGTTACAAATATTTAGAGCAGCAATAAAATAACAATAGTGAGGCTATATACAGGGGGTACCGGTTGAGGTAATATGTACATGTAGGAAGAGTTATTAAAGGGACTATGCATATATAATAACAGTAGCAGCAGGGGGGGGCAATGCAAATTGTAGCCATTTGATTAGATGTTCTGATTAGATGTTCAGGAGTCTTATGGCTTGGGGGTAGAAGCTGTTTAGAAGCTTCTTGGACCTAGACTTGGCGCTCCGGTACCGCTTGCTGTGCGGTAGCAGAAAGAACAGTCTATGACTAGGGTGGCTGGGGTCTTTGACAATTTTTAGGGCCTTCCTCTGACACCGCTTGTTATAGAAGTCCTGGATGGCAGGAAGCTCTGTTTCGGTGATGTACTGTGCTGTACGCACTACCATCTGAAGTGCCTTGCGGTCAGAGGCCAAGCAACCCGTCAGGATGCTCTCGTTGGTGCAGCTGTGGAACCTTTTGAGGATCTGAGGACCCATGCCAAATCTTTTCAGTCTCCTGAGGGGGAATACGTTTTGTCGTGCCCTCTTCACGACTATCTTGGTGTGCTTGGACCATGTTAGTTTGTTGGTGATGTGGACGCCAAGGAACTTGAAGCGCTCAACCTGCTCCACTACAGCCCCGTCGATGAGAATGGGAGCGTGCTCAGTCCTCCTTCTCCAGTAGTCCACACCTCCTTTGTCTTGATCCCGTTGAGGGAGAGGTTGTTGTCGTTGCACCACACGGTCAGGTCTCTGACCTCCTCCCTAAGGCTGTCTCGTCGCTGTCTGTGATCAGGCCTACCACTGTTGTCATCGGCAAACTTAATGATGGTGTTGGAGGCGTGCCTGGCCGTGCAGTCATGRGTGAACAGGGTGTACAGGAGGGGACTGAGCACGCACCCCTGAGGGGCCCCCGTGTTGAGGATCAGTGTGGTGGATGTATTGTTACCTACTCTTACCACCTGGGGGCGGCCCGTCAGGAAGTCCAGGATCCAGTTGCAGAGGGAGGTGTTTAGTCCCAGGGTCCTTAGCTAAGTGATGAGCTTTGAGGGCACTATGGTGTTGAACGCTGAGCTGTAGTCAATGAATAGCATTCTCACATAGGTGTTCCTTTTGTCCAGGTGTGGAAGGGCAGTGTGGAGTGCAATAGATTGCATCATCTGTGGATCTGTTGGGGCGGTATGCGAATTGGAGTGGGTCTAGGGTTTCTGGGATAATGGTGTTGATGTGAGCCATGACCAGCCTTTCAAAGCTCAGCCTTTAGGGGCGGCAGCGTAGCCTAGTAGTTAGAGCGTTGGACTAGTAACTGAAAGGTTGCAAGATCGAATCCCCGAGCTGACAAAGTACAAATCTGTCGTTCTGCCCCTGAACAAGGCAGTTAACCCACTGTTCCTAGGCTGTCATTGAAGATAAGAATTTGTTCTTAACTGACTTGCCTAGTTAAATAAAGGTAAAATAAAAAGATGGCTAAAGATGTGAGTGCTATGTGTCAAGTCATTTAGGCAGGTTACCTTTGTGTTCTTGGGCACAGGGACTATGGTGGTCTGCTTGAAACATGTTGGAATTACAGACTCAGACAGGGACAGGTTGAAAATGTTAGTGAAGACACTTGCCAGTTGGTCAGCGCATGCTCGCAGTACACGTCTTGGTAATCTGTCTGGCCCTGCGGCCTTGTAAATGTTGACCTGTTTAAAGGTCTTACTCACATCGGCTGCGGAGAGCGTGATCACACAGTCGTACAGAACAGCTGATGCTCTCATGCATGTTTCAGTGTTACTTGCCTCGACGCGATCAAAGAAGTAATTTAGCTTGTCTGGTAGACTCGTGTCACTGGGTGGCTCTCGGCTGTGCTTCCCTTTGTAGTCTGTAATAGTTTGCAAGCCCTGCCACACCCGACGAGCGTTGGAGCCAGTGTACTACAATCCGATCTTAGTCCTGTATTGACGCTTTTCCTGTTTGATGGTTCGTCGGAGGGCATAGCGGGATTTCTTATAAGCTTCCGAGTCCTGCTCCTTGAAAGCAGCAGCTTTAGCTCAGTGCGGATGTTGCTTGTAATCTATGGCTTCTGGTTGGGGTATGTACGTGCAGTCACTGTGGGGGCGACGTCATCGATGCACTTATTGATAAAGCCAATGACTGCTGTGGTGTACTCCTCAATGCCGTCGGAAGAATCCCAGAACATATCCCAGTCTGTGCTAGCAAAACAGTCCTGTAGCTTAGCATGTGCTTCATCTGACCACATTTTTATTGACCGAGTCATTGGTGCTTCCTGCTTTAATTTTAGCTTGTAAGCAGGAATCAGGAGGATAGAATTATGGTTAGATTTGCCAAATGGAAGGCYAGGGAGAGCTTTGATTGCAAGGTTTTGCTTGACTTGAGTTATAGTATCTTATGATAAGCTGTATGTCAAACGAAMTGTAGTATTTTCATAAGGAGACGTATACTTGGAATACGGAGGAGGAATGGAGTGGGAGAGGCAGAGGTCTAAGAGAGAGAGGGAGAGGGAGGAAGAGGGTGAGCTTGAGTCTTAAAAATGTCCGAAAATAGGGAGATGATTTGTTAAAGAATGGTGTAAGCAGAGCTGAAGACAGGAGGAGGAATGGAAGTGAAGGAGGGTGAAGTATCAGAAGTGGTAGGTGTGGGGAAGTTCTCGAAGCTGTGGAATCGTGAGGTGGTCTGGTGATAATTGTTTGTGTTTCTGCAGGTCAGAGGAAGTAGGCGTTCCGTGTTAAACTAATGGGGACAAGAGATGTGAATAGTTTTTCTCAAGAAATTGGCGCCATTGAAAGGACTGATTACTGGGGTAGTGGTAAATGTGAAAGCTGACCAACTGAAGGGGAAGATTCTAGAGGTCGACCTATTAATCGGAATGGGCGATTTAATCTGGGCCGATTTTCAAGTTTTCATAACAATCGGAAATCGGTATTTTTGCCGAATTGCCTTTTTTATTTTTTATTTTTACCTTTATTTAATCTTTATTTAACTAGGCAAGTCAGTTAAGAACACATTCTTATTTTCAATGACGGCCTAGGAACGGGGCAGAACGACAGATTTTTACCTTGTCAGCTCGGGGGATCCAATCTTGCATTGATTACATTGCACTCCAATGAGGAGCCTGCCTGTTAGCGAATGCAGTAAGCTAAGGTAAYTTGCTAGCTAGCATTAAACTTATCTTATAAAAAACAATCAATCAATGACTGTCATTGCTCCAATGTGTACTTAACCATAAACATCAAATCCTTTCTTAAAATCAATACACAAGTATATATTTTTAAACCTGCATATTTAGCTAAAAGAAATCCAGGTTAGCAMGCAATATTAACCAGGTGAAATTGTGTCATTTRTCTTGCGTTCATTGCACGCAGAGTCAGGGTATATGCAACAGTTTGGGCCGCCTGGCTCTTTGCGAACTAATTTGCCAGAACTTTACGTAATTATGACAACATTGACGGTTGTGCATGTAACAGGAATATTTAGACTCATGGATGCCACCCGTTAGATAAAATACGGAACGGAATAAACGTTTTGTTTTCGAGGTGATAGTTTCCGGATTAGTCAAAGGTATATGGTTTAGAGAGAAATAGTCGGCTGAATTTGAAAGGGGTTCCTTCGTCATTTTACCGTTCATGTCTTCCATAGAGAATGTCTTGATCTACTTCAAATAAGGTCTGTGTTTCGTGCAGGCTTAAACCGCCTCGACGTTTTGATACCCGTGTAAATCTCACTAGGAAAAGGTAACGTTTGTCAACATATTTTCATAAATCCACTCTACAATTTTTTTTTATCTTCGCTTATATTTAGCCATTATTGATCAGAGTTACCTTGTCCTATGGATATCTACACAGTTATAAAATTGGCACGGTGATGTAAGCCTACACGAAACACAGACCTTATTTTAAGTGAATCTAAAAATATCCTATGGAATAAATGAAGGAACCGCTTTTCAGAATTTGCTAATTATAACTCGCACTTTGGTTGTCAATTCTTACCATGCCCATTATTAAAATAGGATTTCCTGCATATAGAAATTAAAGTTTTTGTTTTCAACATTCATCACAGGTAACTTAAACTCTATTTTTATTCAAACATTTGAGAGTATTTGTCTCCTAAGCAGACTCTTCAGTATCATTGTCACTTCAGAGCTGTGTGAGTGTGTGTATTATATTAAGTTAAAATAAAAGTGTTCATTCAGTATTGTTGCAATTGTCATTATTACAAAAATGTGTGTGTGTGTATGATATATATATACATAATTTTAAAAACTTTTTTTAAATAAATAAATCGGCCGATTAATTGGTATCGGCTTTTTTTGTCCTCCAATAATCGGTATCAATATCGGCAATGAAAAATCATAATCGGTCGACCTCTAGAAGATTCCCGGTGTTTGTGATGCTCATCGTTTTGGTCAACGCAGACAGGGTGGCGACAGTGGTGAAACAGAAGAGTCATTGTCTGTTCTTTTGAGTTTTTGCCCGACAACGTGACGTAAGGCTTTATCAGTTATGCTTCTGTGCCGAATACATTAAGTTGTTACAAGTGTCAACTTCTACACACTGTGGCAGCAGTGTGTAGAAGGGAGGTTCCTAGATGTGAGGAGTGTGCAGAAGGGCATGAGACAGAGGAATGTGTAGTATCGTGGAAAGTAGTGGAATGTGTTCATTGTAGGGGTGCTCATGGAGCTGGGGATCAGAAATGTCCCGTGCGAGAGAGYCAGGTTGAGGTTTCCAGGGTTAAAGTAGTGCAGAAGTTGTCATATGCTGAGGRAGTGAAGAAAGTAGAGGAAGATGGGTCAAGGGGGAGGAGTGGTGAGAGTAGTAGAGATATACCAGTACAGAGGGATAGGACAAAAAGTGATATAAGTTTCAGTAAGATTGGATTTTTAGCATTCATAGTAATGGTTATCAACTGTACTGCAGGGATGGAACAAAAGTCGCGGAAAATTGAGATTGCGGTGGCAGATGCAGAGAGGTATTTGGGTGTACGAGACTTGACATCAGAAGAGTTACAGGGTGTGTTCAGTGGTGGTGTCCCATCCTTTCAGACTGTTTGGCCGGAGGTAGGACTAGATAGGTTTAAATAGTGGACTAGGGTTATTTTTTATTTTTTTGTGTAGTGTTAGTATGGTATTTGTTTATTTTGTTTTTTCAAGCAAAGTATAAGGGAGTTATACTCCAGTCCGGTAGGTGGCGGTAATGCAACATTTATTCAATGCCAACCGCTGTTAAACATCATTGGAGAAGAAGAAAACTTTGATTTGTTATTTATAATATGTTTTATGACATGGCTGCTGTTTTAATAGAGGGGAAGCTTTACAACGGTACAGATTTATATAGGCTGGAAAGGTGACAACCACATGAATAGATAGAGTTATGAATTAGATATAGTTAAACTGCTACAAGGCATGTTTTGAACGGGCTATCTAGTTAGTCTGCTGTCTTGGCAATATGTTATACCTGCTGCACAAATGTCACTCTCCCTTTCCTCCCACACAGACACAGAGACACTGAAGGGACATTACGATAATGGCTGAATTGTCACTTTACCCCTATGTCACTTTTCTTCTTAAAACTCAATTCAAAACACTCTCCTGCAACCTACCTCACCAAATGTGGTGCGGTCTGTTTTTTTTTCTCCTCAAAGTATTATTCACCTCGTATCCGAAATCTACAACAGAAGCTAGCCAGAAGTTAGCCAGCTCACAAGCTAACGTGAGTAGTTCAGCTAACCACAGCTAGCGCTTATCAGCTATCCTTTAGCTCGGAAAACTATTGCCAGTTTTGTACAACGCGACTCAGACCAGAGCATACCAGACCTATTTTCTCTCCATATCCCCGATTTTTCCACAAGCTCTGGACATTTACACTGGATCTTGCAGCTAACTAGCTGCTATCCGAGTGACTATTGGTAACATCAATTCCGGAGCAAACACCAATTATCCGGAGCTAGCACAGCTGAAGAGTTCCATCAGCCACTCCTGGGCTACAATCACCTATCCGGACCCGTTTTACTGCGATGCGGACCCCACCGGGCCTTCACGACTGGGATACCGACGTTATCTGCCCGAGGAGTTATTCATCTAGCCAGAAGTTAGCCAGCTCACAAGCTAACGTGAGTAGTTCAGCTAACCACAGCTAGCGCTTATCAGCTATCCTTTAGCTCGGAAAAACTATTGCCAGTTTTGTACAACGCGACTCAGACAGAGCATACCAGACCTATTTTCTCTCCATATCCCCGGATTTTTACCGCAAGCTCTGGACATTTACACCTGGATCTTGCAGCTAACTAGCTGCTATCCGAGTGACTATTGGCTACATCAATTCCGGAGCAAACACCAATTATCCCGGAGCTAGCCAGCTGAAGAGTTCCATCAGCACTCTGGGCTACAATCACCTATCCGGACCCGTTTTACTGCCGATGCGGAGCCCCACCGGGCCTTCACGACTGGGATACCGACGTTATCTGCCCGAGGGAGTTATTCAACTGGCCCCTCCCATCGCGACGTAACCTGAACGCCCATATGCTAACTGCGGCCCGCTAATCGTTAGCTGTCTTGAGCATATCGGCTGCTATCTGAACAGGTCTATCGAACAATCTTACGCCGCGGGCTAGTTAGTGCCTCACGCGGCTGCCCCTGGACACTATGATCACTTGGCCTACATAGCTGATGCTTGCTTGACTGTCCATTAATTCACGGTACTCCATTCCGTTTATTTGTGTTTATCTGTCGGCTCTGTGCTTTAACTCAGGATCTGTGTGTAGTTAATCCGACCCTCTCTGCCTAGCCGTCGCCATTTTTACCTGCTGCTGCCTGTGTTAACTGACTAGCTGCTGTTTATCTCACCTGTTTGTTTTAGCTAGCTCTCCCAATCAAGACTGCAATCACTTTTGCCTTATTGTATGTCTCCCTCAAATATCAATATTGCTTGCATACTGTTGTTCAGGCTAGTTATCATTGTTTTGGTTTGCAATGGACCCCGTAGTTCCACTCTCCTGTACCTCCGATACCTCCTTTGTCCCACCCCCCACACATGCGGTTGACC
>NW_019943997.1:31752-54287 GCF_002910315.2 Salvelinus sp. IW2-2015 | reverse complement strand
ATTCACCGTACCTTTTCTCTGCTATGCAATCTGGTTTGAGAGCTGGTCATGGGTGCACCTCAGCCACGCTCAAGGTCCTAAACGATATCATATCCTCAATCGATAGAGACATTGCAGCCGTATTCCTTGACCTGGCCAAGGCTTTCAACTCTGTCAATCCACCCATTCTTATTGGCAGACTCAACAGCCTTGGTTTCTCAAATGATTGCCTCGCCTGGTTCACCAACTACTTCTCTGACAGAGTTCAGTGTGTCCAATCGGAGGGCCTGTTGTCCGGACCTCTGGCAGTATCTATGGGGTGCCACAGGGTTCAATTCTTGGGCCGACTCTCTTCTCTGTATACATCAATGATGTTGCTCTTGCTGCTGGTGATTCTCTGATCCACCTCTATGCAGACGACACCATTCTGCATACTTCTGGTCCTTCTTTGACACTGTGTTAAATAATCTCCAGACGAGCTTCAATGCCATACAACTCTCCTTCCATGGCTACAACTGCTCTTAAATGCAAGTAAAACTAAATGCTTGCTCTTCAACCAATTTCTGCCCGCACCTGCCCGCCCGTCCGCATCACTACTCTGGACGGTTCTGACTTAGAATATGTGGACAACTACAAATACCTAGGTGTCTGGTTAGACTTTAAACTCTCCTTTCAGACTCACATTAAGCATCTCCAATCCAAAATTAAATCTAGAACCGGCTTCCTATTTGGCAACAAAACATCCTTCACTCATGCTGCAAAACATACCCTCGTAAAACTGACCATCCTACCGATCCTCAACTTCGGCGATGTCGTCTACAAAATAGCCTCCAACACTCTACCCAGCAAATTGGATGCAGTGTATCACAGTGCCACCCGTTTTGTCACAAAGCCCCATATACTACCCACCACTGCGATCTGTACGCTGTAGTTGGCTGGCCCTCGCTTCATATTCGTCGCCAAACCACTGGCTCCAGGTCATCTATAAGTCTTTGCTAGGTAAAGCCCCACCTTATCTCAGCTCACTGGTCACATACAGCACCCACCCGCAGCACGCGCTCCAGCAGGTATATCTCACTGGTCCACCAAATCCAATTCCTCATTTGGCCGCTTTCCTTCCATTTCTCTGCTGCCAATGACTGGAACGAACTGCAAAAATCACTGCAGCTGGAGACTCATATCTCCCTCACTAGCTTTAAGCACCAGCTGTCAGAGCAGCTCACAGATCACTGCACCTGTACATAGCCCATCTGTAAATAGCCCATCCAACTACCTCATCCCCATACTGTATTTATTTATTTATCTTGCTCCTTTGCACCCCAGTATTTCTACTTGCACATTCATCTTCTGCACATCTACCATTCCAATGTTTATTTGCTATTTTGTAATTTATTCGCCACCATGGCTTATTTATTGCCTTACTTCCCTTATCTTACCTCATTTGCACACACTGTATATCGACTTTTTCTACTGTATTATTGACTGTATGTTTGTTTATTCCATGTGTAACTCTGTGTTGTTGTATGTGTCGAACTGCTTTGCTTTATCTTGGCCAGGTCACAATTGTAAATGAAAACTTGTTCTCAGCTAGCCTACCTGGTTAAATAAAGGTGAAATACAAATAATAAAAACTAAAAAAATATACACCACTCCTACCTATCACAACACAGCTGATTGGCTCAAACACATTAAGAAGGAAATAAATTCCAATAATATACTTTTAACAAGGCACACCTGTTATTTGAAATGCATTCCAGGTGACTACCTCATGAAGCTGGTTGAGGGAATGCCAAGAGTGTGCAAAGCTGTCATCACGGCAAAGGGTGGCAACTTTGAAGAATTTCCAAAAATGACATATATTTTGATTCGTTTAACCCTTTTGGGGTTTCTACATGATTCCATATGTGTTATTTCATAGTTTTGATGTCTTCACTATTATTGTTCAATGAGTAGGTGTTTCCAAAATTTTGACTGGTACTGTACATCTATCACGGTGTGATATACATCTATCATGGTGTACCGTGTTCAAAGTAAAGAGAGATCCTTGTTGAAAACCTGCTCCAGAGTGCTCAGGACCTCAGACTGGGGCGAACGTATACCTTCCAACGGGACAACGACCCTAAGCACACAGCCAAGACAATGCAGGAGTAGCTTTGAGACAAGTCTCTGAATATCCTTGAGTGGCCCAGCCAGAGCCTGGACTTGAACCTGTTCGAACATCTCTGGAGAAACCAGAAATTAGCTGTGCAGCGACGCTCCCCATCCAACCTGACAGAGTTTGAGAGGATCTGCAGAGAAGAATGGGAGAAACTCCCCAAATACAGGTGTGCCAAGCTTGTAGCGTCATACCCAAGAAGACTCAAGGCTGTAATCGCTGCCAAAGGTTGTTCAACAAAGTACTGAGTAAAGGGTCTGAATACTTATTATGTAAATGTGATATTTCCGTATTTTTTTTGTTTTTGCTTCGTCATTATGGGGTATTGTGTGTAAATGGATAAGGGGGAAAAAACTTTTTAATCCATTTTAAAAGAAGGCGTTAACATAAAAAATGTGGAAAAAGGGGTCTGTACATCTCTCAGATGGGCCCTGACACACGGATAATCCAATATTAATCAACCATGACGACAGTTGTAGATGTAATAGGTGGGTAAATGTGTTTGGGACCGGCTGTCTTTATTTAGACGGTAGGTAGCGGAGGCCCTAGGGGATGCCGTGAGGCAGATGGAGCTGAGGTGTTGAGGCGTCACCGCTGATTTTGCAGGTAATGAATTACGCCTGGACAAATGGGCTCTGCCACGCAGGAGATGGGGTGTCCTCCCACCAACACAGGAGAGGAGAGGTCAGGAGATATTGAGGAGAGGAGATTGTGGAGAGGACAGGAGATATTGAGGAGAGGAGATTGAGGAGAGGACAGGAGATTGAGGTGAGGACAGGAGATTGAGATGAGGACAGGATATTGAGGAAAGGATATTGAGGAGAGGACAGGATATTGAGTAGAGGAAAGGATATTGAGGAGAGGAGATTGAGTAGAGGAGATTGAGGAGAGGAGATTGAGGCGAGAATAGGAGATTGAGGAGAGGAAAGGAGATTGAGGAGAGGAAAGGAGATTGAGATGAGGACAGGAGATTGAGGAGAGGAAAGGAGATTGAGGAGAGGAAAGGAGATTGAGGAGAGGAGATTGGGGAAAGGATAGGAGATTGAGGCGAGCACAATAGATTAAGGAGAAGACAGGAGTTGAGTCTAAACTCATATCAGCGTGTTTATATCACACTATACATCACTGCTGGGCAATTCATTTGAAGTATTAATTGCAGTCCATCTAAGCACAGTGACATCCTCCTAGTTTTGTTCTAGAGTAATACATATTTAGTGTTCATACCACAGGTATTAAGAGCAATCACACAAAAATATTAGAAACCAAATCTAGTGAATCAGAACTCCTCAATTTCCAACTTCCTGATCCAATCACGGGCTTGACATATAGCCCTTTCATGTCCAGAAGTAATCATATGATACTACAGGATATACCAAGTACAGCATTTTACTTTCCACATCTGTACCGCCTCTTGTTCTTAGGAACCAGCTGATTCGTTATGACATCCGACTAATGGTTTCACTCTGTGTGTGTTTCTGTTGAATATTCCTGATAAAGCTTGTGTGAAGCAAAGGCCTGGCTCTGAATTGTGTGTGAGAGAGATTTGATCAGTGCAGCTAGAGGGTCAAAGGAGCCTGGAGTGGTGCTGAACACTATAGGGCCTAAATGGAGCCAGGAAGCCATACACACTGAGTGTACAAAACATTAAGAACAGAACCCCTTTTGCCCACAGAACAGCCTCAATTCGTTGGGGTATGGACACTTGAAAGTGTCGAACGAGTTCCACAGGGATGCTGGCCCATGTTGACTCCAATGCTTCCCACAGTTGTGTCAAGTTGGCTTGATGTCCTTTGTGTGGTGGATAATCCTTGGCACTGTTGAGCGTTTAAAAACTCAGCAGCGTTGCAGTTCTTGACACACTCAAACCGGTGCGCCTGGCACCTACTACCATACCCCGTTCAAAGGCACTTAAATATTGTGTCTTGTCCATTCACCCTCTGAATGGCACACATACACAATCCATGTCTCAAGGCATAAAAATCCTTCTTTAACCCCGTCTCCTCCCCTTCATCTACACCAGGGGTGTCAAAGTCAAATGGACGGAGGGCCAAATAAAAAATTTAGCTACAAGCCGAGGGCCGGACTGTTCGAATGTTCATTGAAAAWWTTTTAAATGACGCATATAGTCTAGTGAACCTAATTGAACCTACTGAAAACCTAACAAATATATTCCAATATGATCAGATAAATAAAGCAATATTTTCTTATGGCTCTGTCAGTAATCTTTAATTTTCAACAGACACAAAAGACAAATTTCCTTTATATAAAAATCCCCATAACATGAACATTAAATGAAAGAAACCGGTATTCAAGGACCATCAGTAGCCTAATATTTTCTATTTTAGCAAAAGTGGGCTAAATTTACTTCAAAGAAAAAAACAATAATAGCAATTTTCTATCATCCATCAATGAAATATTTTTAAAATATAATTGGATTGAAATACAATAAAATAAAGTGCAAAAATTAATCAAAACAACACTTTGTTTAAGAGAAGTAACATGCAGTGAAAACAAATAATTAAACTTTAACTTTTAAACTTGAACTGAGTAAAAACTCTAAATATGTGATTGCACAGTAATGTTCACTGTTTGAGGTTGAGGGTGATACTTGGTGGTGTCCCATCTTTTCCACAAGTTCATCAATGTTGGGGTAAGGCTCTGAGCTGAGGAAATCCTCAGAATTGAGTGGAGGTGTCAGCAGTAAGTCGACTTCTGTGTGATGTTTTGTTCAGGTTCATCAAAGAAAACAGTTGTTCACACAGGTATGTGCTGCAAACATAGACAACGTTTGAGCAGCCTGGATGCGCAGCTGGGGATTGTGTCGGGAGGAAACGGGCGAACTCCGCAGCACCCACTGCCGCGATTTTTGCCCTCAGTGCATCATTGCATTGGAGGTCAATCAACTCCATTTGGAGGTTTGGTGGTGAGCTTTCCACGTCAACAGCAAATGGGTTACCGGAGCAGTTCCAACCTGCTTTTTTTGTGCTTCAAAGTCAGCAAATCGGGTCGAAAGTCAGCGGCAAGCATACCTATTTTATCAGCAACTGTGCGCTCGGGAACGCACTGTAGAGAGTTCTCTTTCATGTCTGGCAGCTGGAAGTGGCTCAAATTTTTTTTCCGCATCTGCGTCTCCCACAGAGTCAGTTTGGTTTTAATGCTTCACTGTACTGTACATATCAGAGATGACATGATCCCGACCCTGCAGCTGCAAGTTCATTGCATTCAGATGACTCGTATGTCACACAGAAAGCCATTTCACACAGAAACATTTCGTCTCGGAGTTGTGTTGTGTCTTTCCCTTTGCTGTCAAGAACAGACAAATCTCCTCACGAAGCTCGAAACATCTTTGAAGCACCTTCCCTGGCTTAGCCATCGCACCTCTGTGTGATAAGGCAAATCACCATGCTCCGTTTCTAACTCCGTCAGAAATGCCTTGAACTGGCGTGATTCAAACCTTTGGCTCTGATAAAGTTAACTGTGCGCGTGATGATGGCTCATTACATGCTCCATTTTCAAGGCTTTACCGCACAACGCTTCCTGGTGTATGATACAATGATAGCTGTCAGCTCACCTGTCGCGTTTTCCTCTTGCATTCTTTTCCGTTCTTCGCCACCAGTCCGCTCCTGTGTCCACACTCGCAGGTGCTCCGTCGGTTGTGTCAACCCACGGTTTTTCCCAAGGCAGCTCCATCTCATTTACACATCTTGACACTCTTCATACAAATCATGCCGTAGTTGTGCCATGCATAGGACGTAAAGCCAAACACTCCTCTGTCACGCTTAGCTGGAGTCCACTCCGCGGATGAAAATTGACAACTGGGCAATGTCAGAATGTCGGTGCTCTCATCCAGCCAAGGAATATGCAATGAAATCTTTTCCTTTTTTCACAAGCTGTCTTTTAGATTGATGGACAACTGGTCTTCTCTCGCAATGGTGTTTCTGCTCAGACTCACATTTAAAAAGAGTTGCTTTTTTCTCGGGCAACTTCGTCACAAACTTAATCATGCAGTTTTTGATGAAATCCCTCCGTAAATGGCGGGCTGATTTAGCGATCTCTTTTGCCAAATAAAACTGGCCTTGACAGCAGCCTGGCCTTTGTGTGGCTTTTTGAACAGAGCTGTCGAGATTTGAGGCATCGTTTTAATTCCTCTGCTTTTGTAGCCTTTGTTCATGTCCATATTCTTGTTTTTGTCCGCGTGTTTCGTTTCATAATGTCGTCTCAGATTATACTCTTTCAGTACGCCACACTTTCTCCACACAGAAGACACACAGGTTTTCCAGCTACCTCAGTGAAATATACTCCGACTCCCACCTTGTTTGAAACCCCCGGTTCTCAGTGTCCACCTTCCGTTTTGCCATTTTTGATGGGTATCTGAAAGTTAATTTTACTGTGATGCTGACGACTGCTGTGCCAATAAATATTGAAATGAAGCAGCCTACTGCTCGGTGCGTCACCGTTGCATTGTGGGAAATGTAGTATTGGTGCGTGTAAAAGATCTGCGGGCTGCCGGCTTGCTGCGGTCTGCGGGCCGGTTCTAATAATAAATCAAGATCATCCCAGGGGCCGTAAAAAACCTTCTCGCGGGCCGGATGTGGCCCGCGGGCCTTGACTCTGACATATGTGATCTACACGGATTGAAGTGGATTTAACAAGTGACATCAATAAGGGATCATAACTTTCACCTGGATTCACCTGGTCAGTCTATGTCATGGAAAGAGCAGGTGTTCTTAATGTTTTGTACACTCAGTATAGGCTTGTGCATTACTTTTAACCAGGGTCCATAGGGATCTAGTAGGGCACTATATGGGGAATAGGGTGCCATTTGGGACACAGAGTGTGGGTCTTATCTCTCTCTGAGGTGAAAACATCTGTTTCCACTTCACCTGTAAACTATACACAGTCACTGATGTTATCTTCCTGGCCGGTTTTGCGACCGCTTTGGCTTGTGCGGTGGAGGAGATCTGTCACGAACGTGAGGAGAGACAGACCAAGGCGCAGCGGAGGTTGAGTTCCACATATGAAACTTAGGGAAACTTTAAACAAAAACAATGAACAAGCAACGAAACGTGACTACGTTGTGCACAGGCACAAACACAAAATAATATCCCACAAACGCAGGTGGGGAAAAAGCCTACCTAAATATGATCCCCAATTAGAGGCAACGATTACCAGCTGCCTCCAATTGGGAACCAAACAAACCACCAACCTGGAAATCTATAAACTAGATAACCCCCCCAGTCACACTCTGACCTAAACACCATAGAGAACCGAGGGCTCTCTGTGGTCAGGGTGTGACGGGATCTTTGTGGGCTATACTCAGCCTTGTCTCAGGGAGGTAAGTTGGTGGTGTTTTGATATCCCTCTAGTGGTGTGGGGGCTGTGATAGGGTCAGAGGCAGAGAATCCCAGTGAAGAGAGGGGAGCCGGCCAGGCAGAGACAACATGGGTGGTTAGTTTCTCCAGTGCCTTGACATTCACCTACGCACCCCTGGGCAATCCTCTATCATAGGACCTACTGAAGAGTTTGCTTCTCTCACATGGATAGGCAGACCATTCCATAAAAATTGAGCTCTATAGGAGAAAGCCCTGCCTCCAGCTGTTTGCTTAAAAAATGTAGGGACAATAAGGAGGTCTGTGTCTTGTGACCGATGCGTACGTGTAGGTATGGCAGGACCAAATAAGAGAGATACGTAGGAGCAAGCCCATCTAATGCTGTGTAGGTTAGCAGTAAAACCTTCAAATCAGCCCTTAACAGGAAGCCAGTGTAGAGAGGCTAGCACTGGAGTAATATGATCACATTTTGGGGTTCTAGTCAGGATTCTAGCAGCCGTGTTTAGCACTAACTGAAGGTTATTTAGTGCTTTATCTGGGTAGCCGGAAAATAGAGCATTGCAGTAGTCTAATTTAGAAGTCACAAAAGCATGGATTAGCTTTTCTGCATCACTTTTGGACAAAAGATTTCTGATTTTCTTTACAAAAGATGGAAAACGATGTCCTTGAAAGATTCCTAATATGTTCGTCGAAAGAGAGATCAGGGTCCAGAGTAACGCCGAGGTCCTTCACAGTTTTATTTGAGACGACTGCACAACCATCAAGATTAATTGTCAGATCTCTTTGTTTCTTTGGATCTAGAAATAGGATCTCCATTTTGTCTGAGTTTAAAAGTAAAACACTTGCCTCTGTCTGAAACACAGGCTTCCAGCGAGGGCAATTTTGGGCTTCACCATGTTTCACCATGTTTCACCATGTTTCATCATGTTTCACCATGTTTCACCATGTTTCACCATGTTTCACCATGTTTCACCATGTTTCATCATGTTTCACCATGTTTCACCATGTTTCACCATGTTTCACCATGTTTCATTGAAATGTACAGTTGTGTGTTGTCCACATAGCAGTGAAAGTTGACATTATGTTTCCGAAAGACATCCCCAAGAGGTAAAATATTTAGTGAACAATAGTGAGGAACGCCAAAACTTACAATTGATTTTGTTAGAGGATCCAGTTGCAGAGGGAGGTGTTTAGTCCCCGGATCCTTAGCTTAGTGATGAACTTTGAGGGCACTAAGGTGTTGAATGCTGAGATGTAGTTAATGAATAGCATTCTCACATAGATGTTCCTTTTCTCCAGTTGGGAAAGGGCAGTGTGGAGTGCAATTGAGATTGCGTCATCTGTGGATCTGTTGGGGCGGAATGTGAATTGGAGTGGGTCTAGGTTTTCTGGGATAATGATGTTGATGTGAGCCATGACCAGCCTTTCAAAGCACTTCATTGCTAACGACATGAGTGCTATGGGACGGTAGTCATTTAGGTAGGTTACCTTCGCTTCCTTGGTCACAGGGACTATGGTGCCCTGTGACCAAGGAAAGGGCAAATTGCCCTTGCCTAACTATTGCATCTGAAGCTGGGCTTGCAACACGGCTATCCTCACCATAAGGCGATTGTTCTCCTTTATATTATGAGAACAGCGATAGAAGGCATCATGTTAATGTTACTACTTAGCTTTTTCGGCTGGTGGAAAAACTGAAATTTAAAAGGTTGACCAGCGTTGAATAGACCTTATGACTGAGATATGTGGTTGTCCCACCTAGCTATCTGAAGATAAAAGTACTGACTATGACTGTTATATGTGGTTGTCCCACCTAGCTATCTGTTATATGTGGTTGTCTCACCTAGCTATCTGTTATATGTGGTTGTCCCACCTAGCTATCTGTTATATGTGGTTGTCTCACCTAGCTATCTTAAGATGGAATGTATGACTATGACTGTGATATGTGATTGTCCCACTAGCTATCTGTAGATGAATGTACTGACTTTGACTGTGATATGTGGTTGTCTCACCTACATTTTTTTACATTTACATTTAAGTCATTTAGCAGACGCTCTTATCCAGAGCGACTTACAAATTGGTGCATTCACTTATGACATCCAGTGGAACAACCACTTTACAATAGTTCTAAATCTTTTAAGGGGGGGGGGGGGTCAGAAGGATTACTTTATCCTATCCTAGTATTCCTTGAGGTGGGGTTTCAGGTGTCTCCGGAAGGTGGTGATTGACTCCGCTGTCCTGGCGTCGTGAGGGAGTTTGTTCCACCATTGGGGTTAGCAGCGCGAACAGTTTTGACTGGGCTGAGCGGGAACTGTACTTCCTCAGTGGTAGGGAGGCGAGCAGGGAGAGGTGGATGAAACAGTGCCCTTGTTTGGGTGTAGGCCTGATCAGAGCCTGAAGGTTATGGAGTGCCGTTCCCTCACAGCTCCGTAGGCAGCCATGGTCTTGTAGCGGATGCGAGCTTCAACTGGAAGCAGTGGAGAGAGCGGAGGAGCGGGGTACGTGAGAGAACTTGGGAAGGTTGAACACCAGACGGGCTGCGGCGTTCTGGATGAGTTGAGGGGTTTAATGGCACAGGCAGGGAGCCCGTGCCACCTAGCTATCTGAAGATGAATGTACTGACTATGACCGTGATATGTGATTGTCCCACCTAGCTATCTGTAGATGAATGTACTGAC
This sequence comes from Salvelinus sp. IW2-2015, assembly GCF_002910315.2. Classification (NCBI taxonomy): domain Eukaryota; kingdom Metazoa; phylum Chordata; class Actinopteri; order Salmoniformes; family Salmonidae; genus Salvelinus; species Salvelinus sp. IW2-2015. Next base: position 44,148 of record NW_019943997.1, on the reverse strand, counting down.
TATGACTGTGATATGTGGTTGTCCACCTTGCTATCTGTAGATTAATGTACTGACTGTGATATTGTGTTGTCTCACCTAGCTATCTGAAGATGAAAGTACTGACTATGACTGTGTATATGTGGTTGTCCACCTAGCTATCTGTGATATGTGGTTGTCCCACCTAGCTATCTGTTATTGTGGTTGTCCCACCTAGCTATCTTGTTATATGTGGTTGTCTCACCTAGCTATCTGTTATAGTGGGTTGTCCACTAGCTATCTGTATATGTGGTTGTCCACCTAGCTATCTGTTATATGTGGTTGTCTCACCTAGCTATCTGTTATAGTCTGGTTGTGCTCACTAGCATCGTTTATATGTGGTTGTCCCATTGCTATCTGTTATATGTGGTTGTCTCACCTAGCTATCTGTTATATGTTGTTTGTCCACCTAGCTATCTGTTATATGTGGTTGTCTCACTAGCTATCTGTTATGTGGTTGTCTCACCTAGCTATCTGTTATATGTGGTTGTCTCACTAGCTATCTGTTCTATTGTGTTGTCCCACCTAGCTATCTTAAGATGAATGTACTGACTATGACTGTGATATGTGGTTTTCTCACCTAGCTATCTGTAGATGAATATACTACTTTGACTGTGATATGTGGTTGTCTCACCTAGCTATCTGAAGATGAATGTACTGACTATGACTGTGATATGTGATTGTCCACCTAGCTATTTGTAGATGAATGTACTGACTATGACTGTGATATGTGGTTGTCTCACCTAGCTATCTGAAGATGAAGTACTGACTATGACTGTGATATGTGGTTGTCCCACCTAGCTATCTGTATATGTGGTTGTCTCACCTAGCTATTTTGAAGATGAATGTACTGACTATGACTGTGATATGTGATTGTCCCACCTAGCTATCTGTAGATGAATGTTACTGACTATGACTGTGATTTGTTGGTTTGTCTCATCTCTTTTTGAATATGACTGGTGATATGTGATTGTCACCTAGCTATCTGTAGATGAATGTACTGACTTTGACTGTGATATGTGGTTGTCTCACCTAGCTATCTGTAGATGAATGTACTGACTTTGACTTGTGATATGTGGTTGTCTCACTAGCTATCTGAAGATGAATGTACTGACTATGACTGATATGTGTGTCCACCTAGCTATTGTTATATGTGGTTGTCTCACCTGCTATTGAAGATGAATGTACTGACTATGACTGTGATATCTGGTATGTCCACCTAGCTATCTGAAGATGAATGATTTACTATGTGATATGTCATTGCCCCTAGTATCTGACTGAATGTACTGACTATGAGCTGTGATATGTGGTTGTCCACCTTCTCTTAAGATGAATTTACTATGACTGATATGTCATTGTCCCACTAGTATCTTAGGATGATGCACTAAATGCAAGTCGACTATGGAGAAGAGAATCAGCTAAATTACTAAAATGTAAATGTCAAATTTAGTGAACATTTATTTTCAAAATCAAACTTGTATTTGTCACTATTTTAGATTAAATCTTACAGTGAATGCTCACTTACCCTTAAGCAACGATGCAGTTTTGATAATACCCAAAAAAATTAAAAATAAGAAAAGTAAGATAACGAAAACAAATATTAAAAGAGCAGCAGTGATATACAAAGCTGGCAGTATATATATGGACGTCGTACAGAGTCAACTGTGTAATGTGCGGGGCGTTTGGTCAAGGTAATTGAAGGGTAATATGTTACATGCAGGTATGGTTATTTAAGTGACTAGCAAGATTATAACAGGGTACAGCAGCGTGGGTGGGTGGGTGGGGGGGGGGTGTAAATAGTCTGGGTAGACATTTGATTAGCTGTTCAGGAGTCTTATGACTTCGTAGTAGAAGCTGTTTAGAAGCCTCTTGGACCTAGACTTGGCGCTCCGGTACCGCTTGCCGTGCGGTAGCGGAGAGTGCAGTCTATGACTTGGGCGGCTGGAGTCTTTGATGATTTGTAGGGACTTCCTCTGACACCGCCTGGTATAGAGGTCCTGGATGGCAGGAAGCTTGGCCATGGTGATGTACTGGGCCGTTCGCACTACCGTCTGTAGTGCCTTGCGGTCGGAGGCCGAGCAGTTGCCCTACCAGGCAGTGATACAACCCGTCAGGATGCTCTCGACGGTGCAGCTTAAACCTTTACAGGATCTGAGGACCCATGCCAAATATTTTCAGTCTCCTGAGGGGGAATATGTTTTGTCGCGCCCTCTTCACGACTGTCTTGGTGTGCTTGGACCATGTTAGTTTGTTGTTGATGTGGACGCCAAGGCACTTGAAGCTCTCAACCTGCTCCACTGCAGCCCCGTCGATGAGAATGGGGGCGTGCTCGGTCCTCTTTTTCCTGTAGTCCACAATCATCTCCTTTCTCTTGATTACGTTGAGGGAGAGGTTGTTGTCCTTGCACCACATAGTCAGGTCCCTGACCTCCTCCCTATAGGCTGTCTCATCATTGTCAGTGATCAGGCCTACCACTGTTGTGTTGTCTGCAAACTTAATGATGGTGTTGGAGTCGTGCCTGGCCGTGCAGTCATGAGTGAACAGGGAGTACAGGAGGGGAATGAGCATCCCTGAGGGGCCCCCGTGTTGAGGATCAGCGTGGTGGATGTGTTGTTAGCTTCCCTTACCACCTGGGGGTGACCCGTCAGGAAGTCCAGGATCCAGTTGCAGAGGGAGGTGTTTAGTCCCAGGGTCCTTAGCTTAGTGATGAGCTTTGAGGGCACTATGGTGTTGAACGCTGAGATGTAGTTAATGAATAGCATTCTCACATAGGTGTTCTTGTTGTCCAGGTGGGAGGGGGAATGTAGAGTGCAATAGAGATTGCATCATCTGTGGATCTGTTGGTGCGGTACACAAATTAGAGTGGGTCTAGGATTTCTGGGATAATGGTGTTGATGTGAGCCAAGACCAGCCTTTCAAAGCATTTCTTGGCTACAGATGTGAGTGCTACGGGTCAGTAGTCATTTAGGCAGGTTACCTTAGTGTTCTTGGGCACAAGGACTATGGTGGTCTGCTTGAAACATGTTGGTATTAAAGACTCAGGCAGGGAGAGGTTGAAAATGTCAGTGAAGACACTTGCCAGTTGGTCAGCGAAAGCTCGGATTACAAGTCCTGGTAATCCGTCTGGCCCTCTCAGTCCACCCCTCTGCTCTGTGTGTTTGAATGGCAACACTGAGCTAACAGCTATAGTTCAAAATCTATTTCCATCATCAATTAACCAGTACTCACGCTCTCTTCCTCCCCTCCATGTCTCCATGTATCTCTCTCCATCTCTCTGTATCTCTCTCCCCTCTCTGTTTCTCTCTCCCCCTCTTTGTATCTCTTCCCCCCTCTTTTTGCCTGCCTGCCTCTCTCTCTTTCTTTCTCTCTCTTGCTCTGCTCTCTCTTTCTCTCTCGCTCTGCTCTCTCGCTCTGGCTCTCTCTCTATCTCGCTCTCGCTCTCGCTCTGGCTCTTGCCTCGTGGCTCTGGCTCTGCCTCTGTGGTTCATCGTCTGCTTCTCTCTCTCTGCTCTCTCTACCTCTCTCTCTGCTCTGCTGTCTCTTTCATTCCCTCTTCTCATCTCTCTCTCTTCTCTCTCTGTCTCTCTCTGCTCTTCTACTCTGCTTCTCTCACCTGCTCTCTATCTTCCAACTCTACTCTCTATCTCTCTCTCATTCTACTCTCTATCTCTCTTGCTCTTTGTACTCTCTCTCCTCTGCTCTCTCTCGCCTCTGCTTCTCTCTCTCTCGCTCTGCTCTCTGTGTCTCTCGCTCTGCTTCTCTCACGCTCTCTTTCGGCTCTCTCCATTCTGCTCTCTCTTGCTCTTTCTCTCTCTCGCTCTCTCTATGACATTTCAAAAGGTTTTTATTCTGGTTTCACCTTGTGCAGTGAAAGGGGGAAATTGTGTGGGAGTGCATCGATATTGTTCTCTAGGTTGTAGGGAGTGATTATCGATATTGGTTCTAGAATAGTAGGGAGTGACATCGATATTGTTCTCTAGAATTGTAGGGAGTGATATCGATATTGTTCTATATTGTTAGGGAGGGATGTCGATATTGTTCTAGATTGTGGGAGAGATATCGATATTGTTCTAGATTGTAGGGAGTGATATCGCGATATTGTTTCTAGATTGTAGGGAGTGATATGATTTGTTCTAGATTGTAGGGAGTGATATTTGATTTGTTCTAGATTGTAGGGAGTGATATCGATATTGTTCTAGATTGTAGGGAGTGATATCGATATTGTTTCTAGTTGTAGGAGTTATTCGAATATTGTTAACTGGCGTGTAGGGAGTTGATATTCGATATTGTTCTAGATTGTAGGAGTTGAATCGGATATGATTAGATTGTGGGAGTGATATGCGGTATTGATCTAGTTTTGTGGGGAGTGATATTCCCTTTCAGTTAATAATGTGAGGTAAAAAATTTTTTTGGTTTAGATATTTACAGTCTGTTATGACTTTTTTGTTTTTCTTGTGTTTGATGTTTTGGTTTTCTCTGTTTTTTTCCCTTTTTCGGGCTCTACCTCTACCGATCACAGCCCTTTTCACTCACTCGCTTTCTTCGTTCTCTCCCTCCCCCTCTGTTTTCTGGTCTTATTACTCCTCTGTCCGGTATCTTCTCCTGCTCTTTCGTTTCCCTACTTCATCGTTCCCCCACTGTTCTAGATGCTTGCTAGGGGACGTGAGATATCGAGATCTGGGTTCTATAGATTGTAGGAGTGATATGATATTTCTGTCTATAGATTGTAAGGGAGTGATATCGATATTGTTCTCTTAGATTGTAGGCGAGTATCGATAGTTGTTCTACGTTGTAGGGAGTGATATCATAATTTCGCTCAGATTGTAGGGAGTGATATCGAATATTGTTCTAAGATATGTACGGAGTGACATCTTGGATATTCGTTTCTCATAGATTGTAGGAGTTGATATCATACTGTTCTGATTGTAGGCAAGTGATATCGATTATTGATCTATTTGTAGGGAGTGATTCGTATTGATCTAGTTTTAGGGAGTGATATCGATTATTGTTCTAGATGTATGGGAGTGATATCTATTGGTTGTTCTAGATGGTAGGGAGTGATAAATCGATATTGTTCTAGATTTTGTAGGAAGTGATATCATATTTTTCTAGTTGTAGCGGGAGTCGACTCCAACTTCAATATTCGTTCTCCCGAATTAGATTGTAAGGAGTGACTACTCTGATATTGTTCTAGACTTTGTAGGGAAGCGATATCGATATTCGTCTCTAGATTTGTAAGGGAGTGGGATGTCGATAACTTGATTGCTTCTATGGAATTTGTATGGGAGTTGATATTGAGCAGTCTAAATGTTGTTCTCGATGTAGCGGAAGGTTGATTCTGAATCACTCTGTTTCTCTTAGGGTTGTAGGGAGTGCTATCGATAATTTCTATGTATTTACGCAGCCTATATGATTGGAAGGGGAAGTGACATCGATTAATGACTTAGTTTCTCTCACGCAAGCATTGGTAGGGAGTGACATCGGATCGACTTTAGTTTCCACTAGATTTGTTCAGGGGGTTAGAAGAGGTGATATTACGATATTGAGGATGACTAGACTAATTCGTTATTTGTAAGGAGTGATTATCCGCTTAGTTGATTAGTCTTCGTAATGGAGCAGTGAATATCGTATATTACCAGTGTATCTCTTGTAAGTCAGCGCATAAGGGAGACTAGAACTCCTACACCCACTATCCGATGTAGTGAATGAGATCCAGTATAAGGGAGACTAGGTTTCTAGACAGTACTGTGAGCCACGGGAGTGGATTTATCTATATTGGTCTACGCACTACGCACTGTAACGGATCAGTAGTTGAAGTATCGAGCTCATAGGAGGGAGTGTGGATGTTAGGCTAATTGGAGCAACGAGGGTGATATGCGGATACTTGCTTATACACTAACTGAATGGTTAGTGAAGTGATATTGATCTAGAATTAGAGCTTTGTAAGGATAGGATATACTATAGGCGCGCAAGTGTATACTACACACCGGACGCATGACACTATCGAGGGGATATTCTTTACAGGGGCGTCGATGTTAAGAGTCGAGGGTACTACTTTTTTAGATAACACAATCGGGTATCACTCCCCTATCGTATTTCTCAGAGTTTTATAGAGCCATTGAAAAGGGGTAGTTGTGTTGTCGTAGAGACTGTAAATTCTCTACCCGATAACCATGCCACTACAAATAAATCACGATGTCATGAGTCATAAAGGCATGACTAGACATTCTTTTACCACCCCACTAACCTGTAACATAGGGCAAACTCACAAGTAAGTAAATTGTTAATTTAAGATGAGACTTTAGCATTTAACGGGAGCTTGCTTTTTACGACAATGTGTCGGTAAAACACACGAATTCACATTGGAGACTAACATGGACTACTATCAGCAGGGTTCTAAGAGCAGGTTATAGAAGGTAGAACTTGATCATTGAACAATTCCTCATACCACCCACTTTACTTAGGCATTTTGTTATTTTTCATACTATTAGGTGTAAGCCATAACGGGAGTTAGACATAAAGATTACATCTCAGGTATACTCAGTTCCCGCCTAATCCCGCCAGTACGTTGGGATTTCACAAGATCAATAGGGCTTCAAGATCAATACATGGTTCGAGCTTATTACTAGATTATCTTGCACCCGCAGGGTGACGATGAGGAGAGTGATGCGGGCGAGATAGGGATGGGAGAGGAGGACAGGTGGAGAAGGATAGGTGGAGCAGAACGGATTACTTGCCCCTTAGTCTTTACTTCTACATAATTCGTTCACAATATCAGATTTTAGATGGCCATAAAGGGAGGCTAGACATGTCTACCATCCACTACCTACGTTGAATCATGGAGTTGAGCCACTGTAAACGGGAGACTATGACATCTGCGTCTCGCACGCCTTATCCAAATCATATCAATTCTAGAGCATTTAGCGGGAGACTAGGACATGTTGACCTACCTTCCAGTCGTAATCAAGTTTTATGTAGAAGCGAGTAGTAGGAGCGATTGAGATTGATTGCTCATTTGTACAAGCATTGCAGTATTTGATTTTACGATATCATAGATTAGAGTCCGGACTCAGGGTTTGACTTTAGGGAAATCATCTATTATTCTTTGGCGGTTCTCGCTTAGTGCCCACTCAATAATTCTTACAGGATTAGACGCATAATGGCTGATTGAACTAGAACATTCTCCACCCCTTACATACTTCACTTCGACTCCCAACCCGATCGGATAGATGGTAAGGTCCGGTTACTAGGGAATGTTACTCAGGGAAAATTTCGCATTGATCCACATTTGGACAGGAGGCTTGGATTTTTTTCTAATGAAGAAGGCTCTGCAGAAGGGGATAAATGGTACCACTATCAGATCTTTAGAGCCATGACATAGGCGGAGATACTCTAGATCGATATACTCACAACATAAGGGCCCAATAACTGTTATTTCCAGATCAGAAGAATGATACGCAGCCTTAATTATAGATCTTACGGCGTTGTTCCATATACGGACTCGCTAACCCACCTCAGCCAGGACCTCGGTGTACGCCTTATCCTGCTATGTTTACAATGCCAGATTGTAGAGCGCATAAAGGAGAGATAGCCTCTGGGCTACACCCCACTACCACTAGTGCAAGAATCTAAGAGCAATACACTTGTTGGCGCAAGTCTAGAACAGTTTCTCTGTCAGGGAGAGACTCTGAATATCCAGTTATACACTCATACCACTATCAGATTCTTTTAGCAGCGCCATAGGATCTGGAAGAGTAAGTGCTGTTAGCTCACTTATTGAACTACTAGGTGAGACAACTCCCACTTGTAATCATACTCATCCAGTTCGTTAAGAGACATGTAAGTTGAGACTAGACATTTTCATCACCCACGCCACTACGCGGAGGAGTAATCTTAGAAATAATTTACGTAGTCACAGATATAATTTGGAAGACCTAGAACTGTATTTCAATACAGGGGAGACCCCTCTTGGAATACTTCTAGATTTGATGAATTGGGTCATATACGGGAGATAGCACATCTATTTCACAGTTTCACTACACCAGGGATGAATTCTAGGAATTATAGCGCATAAGCTGAGGATAAGTATCTATAGAACATCTATAGGATCGGCCGGAGGACTCGACAATAATTCAATTATCAACAGGATTTAAGAGGACAACTTAAGGGAGATAAGACATCTACATCCTCAAGGGTAGGAGATTATGACATTTATCTAGCTTATGTAAGAAGATGCCATATTCAGGTTGAGAGAGCGAAGATTTCATCCTTGGACTATTCCTTTGTTAGCTATCTCTACACTATACATTAGAGCCATATTCGTTGGAGAGGAGGAGGATTTCTGGAATAATACTCTGGTACGGCTACTCGTTCATCAGGAGTCTCAATTTATATACATACGAGGATATTAGAAAAGGCTCAGTTATAGGGGAACACTTTAGAATCACATCCTGTTCAGGGTTAACCCTACTTTTTATTGAGGAGGGAGGAATATTATGAATAGTGGCGTGTGAACTGTATGACTATACCAACCTGTTTATTCAGAGGATTTCTGAATTATTTCCCTGGGTACTTTTTCAGGCGCGTAATCTAGGCATTATCGAATAACGTTAGTTTAGAGTCATTAAGCGAGGAGATAGGAATCGATGAAATATATTATCTGATACGCTACTTGTTTATAGGGAGGATGTGGGAATATCCTGGGTAGGTATTCATTCAGGGGAGATCTCGACACTCATATGTTATAGATGTTACATGGATGTCAATTCTATATGTGTCCGCACGATTATTCTCGGCTTATCAGATTATAATACACCGGCACTTCTTTGGGAAATGAATTCAGACATTATGCTTCTTTTTATACTCAAGATTTTAGAGCAATAGGGACACAGAACGGCTAAATAGAAAGGGTCTATTCCTCTAAAACCAAATTCTTGGTGGAAGTATGTTAAAGTAGCAAAATAAAATTAAGTGGAGATAGAACTGAAAGAACTCTATTACTATCTTCAGCATATGGGACTACTCTAGGACAGATTCCTTTGAGCATAACTCACGCTGGGTGAACTCGAACATCTTACCACTTGGTTTAAGGCACCGTATGGCACTATGGCCAGGCATTACGAGATATGCATACGGATGTTTCTGGAGACTATTTTACTCGAACTATTCAGATTAGAGCCATAAAGGGGGTAAGTACTAGAGACTTACACATCTACACCCCACTACCAACTATCAGATTGGAGATGGCGGGGGTAAACACGTTGGAGAACTAGATCTATTATTTAGGGCGGGCGGAAGTTATTTCTTTACTTCTTCACATTTCTTCTTCATCGGTCGGATTAGAGCCATCAGTTAGGGAAGATAGACATCTATCAACCTCTACTCTTGGTCAGATGTGAGATATGGGGAGGCAATGGGCCTAAGGCCCCTCGCAGCAATGTACCCTTAAATCTTAGATAGTTTTAAGGGAGGCATATACGAGGGAGACTTAGACATATACACCCACTATGCAGATTAGAGCCATTAGGGAGACTGAGCATTCTACATCTTATCAGATTAGAGGGCGCATGGGGAAGGGAAGTTAACTAACTCGTGGGATAAAACCTTATATTATCCGGGGCACTATCAGACTTTAGGGTCCATAAACGGGAGACTAGGCTACGGCTCCTACCACCCACTATCAGGAGGTGGACCTTGACGCTAAGCGGGCGACTAGGAGCATCATACCAATATTACAAGAGGGACTCTTCTCGTCCCTTTACGGGGCACTATCCTGGAAGAGACTTAGAGCAATCTAGGGAGACCCTAGCACTTCATTCTAGGCGTTGGTTTCTACTTTGGTCTAGATTATGAGGCTTGGCTTTTCGATACTTTTAGGGCGGCGTTAGACTAGATGGGGCATCTACCATTGCTTGGATCTCTCGCGAAGATTAAACTCACATTTAGATCAGATTAGCGAAGGTTTGGGATAGAGCCCTGGTTGTTGGCAAGGGAGGCTGACATCTACCCCTGGCTGGGAGCAGGCTCATCTTTCATTTCACACCGGGTATATCTTCAGATTCTTCGGTTTAACTTGTTTACTGCACTTTATATTTAGTGATGCATACTATGACTCACCTGGCTTCAGTTTCAGCAACCCAGTTCCAGGTTGAAAACTCCCCACTCGTGGTCACACAGCGTGATGCCTGCCGACCACCATGCTTCACTTAGGATGGTGCCAGATTTCTTCCAGATGTGAACCTTGGCATTGAAGCCAAATATTTCTCTTGGTTTCATCAGACCAGACAATCTTGTTTCTCATCGGTCTGAGAGCGCTTTAGGTGCCTTTTGGCAAACTGCAAGTGGGCTGTCATGTGCCTTTTACTGAGGAGCGGCCTTCCGTCTGGCACACTCTAAGGCCTATGGTGGACTAGTGCTGGAGAGTATGGCTGTATCTTGGATGGGAAAGGTTGAATCTAAGGCATCATACCCGAGATTTCGGCTCGCTCACTTTACCTAATCCAGTTAGACCATACTGGGAGGAAGGGTTTGTTCATAGACACTCTAACCGACGTTCCACGAGGACTGCTTGGGAGGGCTTCTGTCAGAGTGGCATTCTCCAATCAGTGGTATTTCCTAGACTAGATTTGCTATAAGTGGGGTTAGATCATCTCAGACACTCCTATTCCCCATCGGCACCAACAGTTCCTTTCTCGCTGGATCGCTCAGGCGGCACTTTGGCTACCAGAGATGTGTGGCAGGGCCCAGCTGTGGAGTGTCGATTGATGTGATGATGCAAGCTTATCATTCATTTCAGAATGGAAGTGGAGGGACATGGTGGTACTCCTATGACAGGGGGGACCCCTTCAAGAGTTGGATGAATCGTGTCATGTGTCTAACCCTTCCAAATTCGGTGGCGCCACTACACTATCCAGTTAGAGCATCAAACAAGTGTATGTCTCTAGAGGGGGACGCTTTCAGGACATAGACATTCTTACCTACGAACTCATGGCTTGGTATTTTGCTCTGACATGCACTGTGCAGCTGTGGGACCTCCAGTCTATATATCGCAAACTATAGAGGCTTTAGGTAGTAAGGGAGATAGACTCTACGCACTATCTAGTATACCTAAATATAGTTAGACTCATGGTCAAAGGAGTAACTAGACGACTCTATACCAGCTTTGACTTTTGTTACACAGGGTGGACTCCATCAAGTTGCACGAACTCTTCAGGGATGTCCATGGGGAAACAGGGATTCACCTGAGCTCAATGTCGGCTCTCATAGGAAGGGGTCCTGCGATAAAAAGCGTATGTAAAACTATCACAGTATTGTATGTAGTATAGTTCATTTTAAGTTTGATGAGACTTGTTGACATAATAAACTAATCCAAAACTTGTTTTTAGAGAGCTTTGTGCACTGTATAGAAGGCTATAGAGTTAGTGGAAAATATAGTGCGCAGGATAGATTTTATAGGTATATATGTACACCATTCATCTTCAGATGACGCTGACTGATAGAGTAACACATGTGGAAACGGGAGGGGTCTATACGATTCACGATATAGCAAAGGGAGCTCTAGTTAAATGGTAAACTTCTATAGATGTGTGCGCATTTAGCACTTTTCTGTCCATGTATAGAGTTGTTGTGTTAGTCTGGTTGTCGTGTACATTTCCTAGCTAACCTGTTTCATCCACTACAACTATCAGATTGACCACATTAGGGAGACTAGACTCTACACCACCAACTACGCATATCAGATTAGAGCCATAAGGGAGTCTAGACATCTACTACAACATTCTCAGGATTAAGAATTTGCCATTTAAAGGTAGAGTGAACTAGAAATCCTTCCACCTACCATATCAGATTAGAAGCATAAGGGAGACTAGAACATCTCACCATACCATATCGATTAGAGTCTAAAGGTGAATAGACATCTACGCACCGCGACTAGCCAGCTATCAGATTAGAGTCATAAAGGGATAGACATTCTACGCAACCCCACTAACACTATCAAGATTAGAGCCATAAGGGAGGCTAGACATCTACCACCCACTACTATTATCCAGATTAGAAGCAATAGTGAGACTAGACATGTTACACCCACTACACTATCATTTAAGAGCCATAAGGGAGACTAGACCCATTACCACCCCTAACGCACTAATCAGATTTAGAGCCATAAGGGAGACTAGACACTCTACCAGCATACCTACTGAGATTGAGCGCATAAGGGATGACTAGACATCTACACCTCCTATCAGATTAGAGGCGATAAGGGAGACTAGACATGCTACCACCACTACCATCAGTATCAGATTAGAGCCGTAAGGCGTCTAAGACATCTACCACCACACTAACCAATATAGAATTATGAGCCATAAAGGAGACTTAGTATCTCGA
>NW_019943997.1:0-31727 GCF_002910315.2 Salvelinus sp. IW2-2015 | reverse complement strand
GAATCTGAAATATCCTGTAGTACTTCATCAAGGGAGATCTGAATATCCTGTAGTACTTCATCAGGGAGATCTGAATATCCTGTACTACTTCATCAGGGAGATCTGAATATCCTGTAGTACTTCATCAGGGAGATCTGAATATCCAGTACTTCCATAGGGAGATCTGAATATCCTTGTATACTTCATCAGGGAGATCTGAATATCCTGTAGTACTTCATCAGGGAGATCTGAATATCGTAGTACTTCATCAGGGAGATCTGAATATCCAGTACTTCTTCCTCAGGGAGATCTGAATATCCTGTTAGTACTTCATGAGGGAGATCTGATATCCTGTAGTACTTCATCAGGGAGATCTGAATATCTGTATCTTCATCAGGGAGATTGAATATCCTGTAGTACTTCATCAGGGAGATCTGAATATAATGTAGTACTTCATCAGGGAGATGTGAATAATGAATATCCTGTAGTACTTCATCAGGGAGATCTGAATATTGTATAGTACTTATCTTTTTCCACATTTTGTTACGTTACAGCCTTATTCTGAAATGGAATCAAATGTTTTTTTACAATCTACACACAACGCAAATACAGGTTTTTAGACATTTTGGGAAATGTATTAAAAATAATAATAAACAGAAATTTCATCATTCACATATGGTTTCAGACCCTTTACTCTGTACTTTGTTTAAGCACCTTGGGCAGCGATTACAGCCTTGAGTCTTCTCGGGTATGACGCTACAAGCTTGGCACACCTGTATTTGGGGAGTTTCTCCCATTCTTCTCTGCAGATCCTCTCAATCTCTGTCAGGTTGGATGGGGAGCGTCGCTGCACAGCTATTTTCAGGTATCGCCAGGGATGCGATAAATCGGCTTCAAGTCCGGGCTCTGGCCGGGCCACTCAAGGACATTCAGAGACTTGTCCTGAAGCCACTCCTGCGTTGTCTTGGCTGTGTGCTTAGGGTCGTTGACCTGTTGGAAGATAAACCTTCGCCCCAGTCTGAGGTCCTGTGTGCTCTGGAGCAGGTTTTCATCAAGGATCTCTCTGTACTTTTCTCCATTCATCTCTCCCTCAATCCTGACTAGTCTCCCAGTCCCCACGTCTGAAAAACATCCCCACAGCGTGATGCTGCCACCACCATGCTTCACTATAGGGATGGTGCCAGATTTCTTCCAGATGTGACACTTGGCATTGAAGCCAAATATTTCACTCTTGGTTTCATCAGACCAGACAATCTTGTTTCTCATGTCTGAGAGCGCTTTAGGTGCCTTTTGGCAAACTGCAAGTGGGCTGTCATGTGCCTTTTACTGAGGAGCGGCTTCCGTCTGGCCACTCTACCATAAAGGCCTGATTGGTGGAGTGCTGCAGAGATGGCTGTCCTTCTGGAAGGTTCTACCATCTCCACAGAGGAACTCTGGAGCTCTGTCAGAGTGGCCATCAGGTTCTTGGTCACCTCCCTGACCAAAGTCCTTCTCTCCTGATCGCTCAGGTTGCTCAGGTTGGCGGCCAGCTGTAGGAAGTGTCGTGATGGTTCCAAGCTTCTTCCATTTCAGAATGATGGAGGCCACTGTGTTCTTGGGGACCTTCAAGAGTGCTGAAATGTGTCGGTACACCTTCCCCAAATCGGTGCCCCAAAACAATATTGTCTCGGAGCTCTACAGACAATTCCTTCGACCTCATGGCTTGGTATTTGCTCTGACATGCACTGTCAACTGTGGGACCTTATCTAGACAGCTGTGTAACTTCCAAATCATGTCCAATCAGTTGAATTTACCACAGGTGGACTCCAATCAAGTTGCAGAAACATCTCAAGGATGATCCATGGAAACAGGATTCACCTGAGCTCAATGTCGAGTCTCATAGCAACGGGTCTGAAAACGTATGTAAATAACGTATTTCAGTTTATTTTATTTTATACATTTGCAAAAAAAATCTAAAAACCTGTTTTAGCTTTTTCATGATGAGGTATTGTGTGTAAATTAATGAGGAAGATTTTGTATTCAATCCATTTCAGAATGAGGCTGTAACGTAACAACATGTGGAAAAGGTGAAGGGGTCTCAATACATTCCGAATGCACTGTAGGTACATTTATGTGTGTGCGCATTTAGCACTTTCCTGTCCATGTATAGTTGTGTGTAGTCTGTTTGTCTGCTACATTACCTCAGCTAACCTGTTCACCCGCACATTGACTCGGTACCGGTATCCCCTGTATATATCCTCAGTATTGTTATTTTATTGTGTTACTTACATTTTTTTACCTTAGTCTATTTAGTAAATAGAAACTCTTTTTCTTGAACTGCATTGTTGGTTAAGAGTTTGTAAGTAAGCATTTTATGGTAAGGTCTACACCTGTTGTGGACGGCCCATGTGACGAATTCATTATATATTTGTTTGATAAAGGTAGTGCAGATGGACACCATGGAGTTCATCATGGCTGAGAAAGAGAAGGGATTTGTCTTTATTTCTCAGCAGTTGATGACTAGAAAGAGGTGGTATATTATGGTAGATTGCTGCTTTCCATTCATCAAACATCTGCAGCAGCTGGAAGTATTTATGCATGAGAGTAGCACCGTCCCAAACGACACCCAATTACCTACATAGTACACTGTGTAGTGGCACTCTGTAGAGAATAGGAAGTCGTTTGGGACGCAGCCTCACACATAAAAGGAGGCGTGAGGAAAAGTGGTTAATGAACCTGAGATCTCAGTCATGACAGGGGATTGAATCCAGTTAATTGAGAATAACTTTCAACAGGATAAACAGTTTTGGGGGTTTAGCGTCATTCTGCTTCATTCATTCTGCTGGAACACATGTTGTTAGCTAAGAAGACAAACATGACTCTATCACTAATCACATTTTATAAATAAAATTTAAATTAAAAAAAATTAAAATGATTAACTTGTCTGGAAAGTATATTTTGATCAGAATCTTCCCTTCAACGTAAACCATGTTTTTTATTGCATTTAAGAAAATGGTAGTGAATGATGAAAACAATAATACAACACTGGCTCGGTCGACCAGTCCTGGTTCGGTCGACCAGTCCTGGTTCGGATGACCAGTCCTGGTTCGGATGACCAGTCCTGGTTCGGATGACCAGTCCTGGTTCGGATGACCAGTCCTGGTTCGGATGACCAGTCCTGGTTCGGATTTGGACCAGTCCTGGTTTCGGATGACCAGTCCCTGGTTCGGTCGGACCAATCAATCATCAATCAAATATATTTATAAGCCGCTTCTTACATCAGCTGATGTCGCAAAGTGCTGTAACAGAAACCCACCCTAAACCCCAAAAAGGCAAGCAATGCAGGCGTAGAAGCACGGTGGCTAGGAAAACTCCCTAGAAAAGCCCGAACTTAAGGAAGAAACCTAGAGAAGGAACCAGGCTATGAGGGGTGGCCAGTCCTCTTCTGGCTGTGCCGGGTGGAGATTATAACAGAACATGGCCAAGATGTTCAAATGTTCATAAATGACCAGCATGATCAAATAATATTAATCACAGTAGTTGTCGAGGGTGCAGCAAGTCAGCACCTCAGGAGTAAATGTCAGTTGGCTTTTCATAGCCGAGCATTAAGAGTATCTCTACCGCTCCTGCGGTCTCTAGAGAGTTGAAAACAGCAGGCTGGGACAGGTAGCACGTCCGGTGAACAGGTCAGGGTTCCATAGCTGCAGGCAGAACAGTTGAAACTGGAGCAGCAGCACGGCCAGGTGGACTGGGGACAGCAAGGAGTCATAAATGCCAGGTAGTCCTGCGGCATGGTCCTAGGGCTCAGGTCCTCCGAGAGAGAGAAAGAAAGAGAGAAAGAGAGAATTAGAGAGAGCATACTTAAATTCACACAGGACACCGGATAAGACAGGAGAAGTACTCCAGATATACAAACTGACCCTAGCCCCCGACACATATAACTACTGCGCATAACATACTGGAGGCTGAGACAGGAGGGGTCAGGAGACACTGTGGCCCCATCCGATGATACCCCCGGACAGGGCCAAACAGGAAGGATATAACCCCACCCACTTTGCCAAAGCAGAGCCCCCACACCACTAGAGGGATATCTTCAACCACCAACTTACCATCCTGAGACAAGGCCGAGTATAGCCCACAAAGATCTCCGCCACGGCACAATCCAAGGGGGGGTGCCAACCCAGACAGGAAGATCACGTCAGTGACTCAACCCACTCAAGTGACGCACCCCTCCTAGGGACGGCATGAAAGAGCACCAGTAAGCCAATCACTCAATCACTAACCTCTCTTGGATACGTGAGACGTTAGCGTCCCACCTCTTCAACAGCCAGTGAAACTGCTGGGCGCCAAATTCAAATACAGAAATACTCATTAAAAATTTTCAGAAAACAAAACATATTTTACATAGGTTTAAAGATTAAAGGTCCTCAATGATGTCACCAATGCCCTTGATTCTAAGCAATGTTGTGCTGCTATTTTTATTGACTTGGTCAAAGCTTTTGATACGGTAGACCATTCTATTCTTGTGGGCCGGCTAAGGAGTCTTGGTGTCTCTGAGGGGTCTTTGGCCTGATTTGCTAATTACCTCTTTCAAAGAGTGATGTGTATAAAGTCAGAAAATCTGCTGTCTCAGCCACTGCCTGTCACCAAGGGAGTACCCCAAGGATCAATCCTATGCCCCACACTCTTCTTAATTTACATCAACAACATAGCTCAGGCAGTAGGAAGATCATCCATTTATATGCAGATGATACAGTCTTATACGCCGCTGGCCCCTCCCCGGATTTTATGTTAACCTCTCTAGGGAATGTGGGACGGAAGCGTCTCACCTCGTCAACAGCCAGTGAAACTGCAGGGCGCCAAATTCAAAACAACAGAAATCCCATAATTAAAATTCCTCAAACATACAAGTATTTTACACCATTTTAAAGATACACTTGTTGTAAATCCAGCCACAGTGTCCGATTTCAAAAAGGCTTTACGACGAAAGCACACCAAACGATTATGTTAGGTCAGAGCCAAGTCACAGAAAAACACAGCCATTTTTCCAGCCAATGAGAGGAGTCACAAAAAGCAGAAAAAGAGATAAAATTAATCACTAACCTTTGATGATCTTCATCAGATGACACTCATAGTACTTCATGTTACACAATACATGTATGTTTTGTTCGGTAAGTTCATAACCCAAACAGATATCCGCCATGTTGTGTAGTCAACAGAAGCCAGAAGTAGCATTATAAATATTCACTTACCTTTGATGATCTTCATCTGAATGTATTCCCAGGAATCCCAGTTCCACAATAAATGTTTGTTTTGTTCGATGAAGTCCATAATTTATGTCCAAATAACTAGCGCGTTTAGCCCAGTAATCAAAATTCATGACGCGCGATCACTAGGTGCAGACGAAAAGTCAAAAAGTTCCGTTACAGTCCGTAGAAACATGTCAAACGATGTATAGAATCAATCTTTAGGTTGTTTTTAACATAAATCTTCAATAATGTTCCAACCGGAGAATTCCTTTGTCTTCAGAAATGCAATGGAACGCAAGCTAACTCTCTCACGTGAACGCGCCTGGTCAGCTCGTGGCTCTCTGGCAGACTGACTCATTCCCCTCTCATTCGCCCCCACTTCACAGTAGAAGCCTCAAACAAGGTTCTAAAGACTGTTGACATCTAGTGGAAGCCTTAGGAAGTGCAATATGACCCAATTTCCACTGTATCTTGGATAAGCAAAAAGTTGAAAAACTACAAACCTCAGATTTCCCACTTCCTTGTTGGATTTTTGCCTGCGATATGAGTTATGTTACACTCACAGACATCATTCAAACAGTTTAGAAACTTCAGAGTGTTTTCTATCCAAATCTACTAATAATATGCTTATCCTAGCATCTGGGCATGAGTAGCAGGCAGTTTACTCTGGGCACGCTTTTCATCCGGACGTGAAAATACTGCCCCCTACCCAAGAGAGGTTAAATGCTCTACAACAAAGCTTTCTTAGTGTCCAACAAGCTTTCTCTACCCTTAATAACCTTGTTCTGAACACCTCCAAAACAGAGGTCATATGGTTTGGTAAGAAGAATGCCCCTCTCCTCACAGGTGTGATTACTACCTTCAGAGGGTTTAGAGATAGTAAACTCATACAAGTACTTGGGAGTATGGCTAGACGGTACATTGTCCTTCTCTCAGCAAATATCAAAGCTGCAGGCTAAAGTTAAATCTAGACTTGGTTTCCTCTATCGTAATCTCTCCTCTTTCACCCCTGATGTCAAATTAACACTGATTCAGATGACCCTTCATACCCATGCTAGATTACGGAGGCGTAATTTATAGATCGGCAGGTAAGGGTGCTCTCGAGTGGCTAGATGTTCTTAACCTTTGGACTTCCGAGTGGCGCGGTGGTCTAAGACACTGCATCTCAGTGCAACCTCAGGGCTCTCCAGAGGGTGGTGCGGTCTCCCCAACGCATTACCGGGGGCAAACCACCTGCCCTCCAGGACACCTACAGCGCCCGATGTAACAGGAAGGCCAAAAAGATCATCAAGGACAACAACCACCCGAGCCACGGCCTGTTCACCCTGCTATTATCCAGAAGGCGAGGTCAGTACAGGTGCATCAAAGCTGGGACCGAGAGGCTGAAAAACAGCTTCTATCTCAAGGCCATCAGACTGATAAATATTTCTTCTTAGGGACAGTTGTAAATCATGCAGAACCTTGTGTCACGATCGCAGATGTAAGTGTCTTGTATCAGCTGAAAGCTTGAATTCTTATGAACTAGACTGTCCAATTTACAGTAGCTATTACTGAGAAAAAATGCCATGCTATTGTTTGAGGAGAGTTCCTAACAAGAGTTCCTTTTCCCCACGATAGGTTTGATAAATTCACCTCTGAAGGTGTACTTACATTCTGAAATCTTGCTCTGATTTATCATCAAAAGGGTCCCGGAGATAACATGAAGTCTCATTTTGTTAGATAAAATCATTTTCTTATCCTAAATATGCTTTAGACCATACTTGGTCAGAGTCCGAGGCCTTCATGGCACGCCGATGACGCGGGTAGTCTTCACTTGAACGACTCTTTTTTTGTCAAATAAGCACCAATTCGGAGTCAAACAAAGCTAGCTAGATAGCCTGGGCTTTACGGAAACCCTGTATATGTCTGTTGTACAAGCTACTAACCTTGTACAACAGCATGCCTTTTCCTTTTTGGGCAAAAATTATAAGAATATTCAGAGTTATGAAGTTATGACAACTGTTTGTTTTGCAAATGTTGATCTTATAATATGGCTACTAATACTGGAAAAGCTAAATCAAAGTCTCAGTATACAGATTTGACAATTTTCTTGCAGAAAAATGAAATATGAATGCAAATGTCTCCATTAAGATTTGCCCAAATGTACCGGGGTGACTTCACACTAAATGTAATGTAGTTTGCACATACTTCAAGTTATCCATCTGAAATTGTGCACATACACTGCTGCCATCTTGTGGACACCATCGGAATTACAACCAGAGTGATGCTTGGAACTGGGACTTTCCTGCTGCATTTCAAAGATGGTGGTAGAAAAAAAACAGTTGTTTTTTTCTTTGTATTTTCTTCTACCAGATATTTTGTGTTATATTTTCCCACATTCAATTCACATTTCCACAAACTTCAACGTGTTTCCTTTCAAATGGTACCAAGAATATGCATATCCTTGCTTCAGGACCTGAGCTACAGGCAGTTAGATTTGAGTATGTCATTTAGGTGAGAAAAAAAAATGGGGGAAAAAAGGGGGCTATCCCTAAGAAGATTTATTTTAAATAGTCATCACTTTCCGGCTTCCACCCGGTTACGCAACCCTGCACCTTACAGGCTGCTGCCCTATATACATAGACATGGAATCACTGGTCACTGTTTTAGTAATGTTACGCAACCCTGCACCTTAGAGCGTGCTGCCCTCTATACATAGACATGGAATCACTGGCCACTTTAATAATGTTACTCAACCCTCCACCTTAGAGGCTGCTGCCCTCTATACATAGACATGGAATCACTGGCACTTTAATAATGTTACGCAACCCTGCACCTTAGAGGCTGCTGCCCTATATACATAGACATGGAATCACTGGCCACTTTAGTAATGTTACGCAACCCTGCACCTTACAGGCTGCTGCCCTATATACATAGACATGGAATCACTGGCCACTTTAGTAATGTTACGCAACCCTGCACCTTAGAGGCTGCTGCCTCCTATACATAGACATGGAATCACGGCCACTTTAATAATGTTACTCCACCCTGCACCTTAGAGGCTGCTGCCCTATATACATAGACATGAATCACTGGTCACTTTAATAATGTTACTCAACCCTGCACCTTAGAGGCTGCTGCCCTCTATACATAGACATGGAATCACTGGCCACTTTAGTAATGTTACGCAACCCTGCACCTTACAGGCT
The DNA here is from genome assembly GCF_002910315.2 of Salvelinus sp. IW2-2015. Taxonomy (NCBI): domain Eukaryota; kingdom Metazoa; phylum Chordata; class Actinopteri; order Salmoniformes; family Salmonidae; genus Salvelinus; species Salvelinus sp. IW2-2015. The sequence goes on along the minus strand of NW_019943997.1, from coordinate 23,332 downwards.
GCTGCCCTCTATACATAGACATGGAATCACTGGCCACTTTAAGTAAGTTTACGCAACCCTGCACCTTACAGGCTGCTGCCCTATATACATAGACATGGAATCACTGGCCACTTTAGTAAATTACGCAACCCTGCACCTTAAAGCTGCTGCCCTATATACATAGACATGGAATCACTGGCCACTTTAATTATGTTACGCAACCCTGCACCTTAGAGGCTGCTGCCCTATATACATAGACATGGAATCACTGGCCACTTTAATAAGGTAACACTAGTCACTTTAATGATGTTTACACTAGTTACTTTAATGACGTACTGCTTTACTCATCTCATTTGTATATACTGTATTCTATTCTACTGTATTTTAGTTAATGCCACTCCGACATTGCTCAATCTATTATTTATATGTTTCTTAATTCAATTATTTGACATTTAGGTTTGTGTGTTGTGAATTGTTTTTAGATACTACTGCAATTTTATTTTTATAATTTTTTATTTAACCTTTATTTAACCAGGTAAGCTAGTTGAGGACAAGTTCTCATTTACAACTGCGACCTGGCCAAGATAAAGCAAAGCAGTGCGACACAAACAACAACACAGAGTTACACATGGAATAAACAAGCGTACAGTCAATAACACAATAGAAAAAAGAAAGTCTATATACAGTGTGTGCAAATGGCGTGAGGAGGTAGGCAATAAATAGGCCATAGTAGCGAAGTAATTACAGTTTAGCAGATTTACACTGGAGTGATAAATGAACAGATGATGAGCAGATGATGATGTGCAAGATAGAGATACTGGTGTGCAAAAGAGCAGCAAAGTAAATAAAAACAATAAGGGGATGAGGTAGGTAGATTGGATGGGCTATTTACAGATGGGCTATGTACAGCTGCAGCGATCGGTTAGCTGCTCGGATAGCTGATGTTTAATGTTAGTGAGGGAAATATAAGTCTCCAGTTTCAGTGATTTTTGCAATTCGTTCCAGTCACTGGCAGCAGAGAACTGTAAGGAAAGACGGCCAAAGGAGGTGTTGGCTTTGGCGATGACCAGCGATGACCAGTGAGCTATTTTGTAGATGACATCGCCAAAGTCGAGGATCGGTAGGATAGTCAGTTTTACTAGGGTAGGTTTGGCAGAGGCTTTGGAAGCTTTGTTGGAGGCTTTGTTGCGAAATAGAAAGCCGATTCTAGATTTGATTTTGGATTGGAGATGTTTAATATGAGTCTGGAAGGAGAGTTTACAGTCTAACCAGACACCTAGGTATTTGTTGTTGTCCACATATTCTAGGTCAGAACTGACCAGGGTAGTGATGCTAGTTGGGCGGGCAGGTGCGGGCAGCGAATGGTTGAAAAGCATGCATTTGGTTTTACTAGCGTTTAAGAGCAGTTGGAGGCCACGGAAGGAGTGTTGTATTGCATTGAAGCTCGTTTGGAGGTTTGTTAACACAGTGTCCAAAGTAGGGCCAGATGTGTACAGAATGGTGTCGTCTGCATAGAGGTGGATCAGGGAATCACCCGCAGTAAGAACGACATCATTGATATACACAGAGAAAAGAGTCAGCCCGAGAATTGAACCCTATGGTATCCCCATAGAGACTGCCAGAGGTCCGGACAACAGGCCCTCCGATTTGACACACTGAACTCTGTCTGCAAAGTAGTTGGTGAACCAAGCGAGGCAGTAATTTGAGAAACCAAGGCTATTGAGTCTGCCGATAAGAATACGGTGATTGACAGAGTCGAAGGCCTTGGCCAGGTCGATGAAGACGGCTGCACAGTAATGTATTTTATCGATGGCGGTTATGTTATCGTTTAGTACCTCGAGCGTGGCTGAGGTGTACCCATGACCAGCTCGGCAAATAGATCGGATAGCGGAGAAGGTACAGGTGCAGGGCAGGATGGATACAGGTCTATAACAGCTTGGGTCTGGAGGGTCACCCCCTTCGAAGAGGGGGATGACCGCGGCAGCTTTCAATGTCAGATAGTACTGTTGGAGCTAGGAACACAAGAATTTCGCTACACTCGCAAGAACATCTGTATGTGACCAATAACATCTGCTAACCATCTGTATGTGACCAATAACATCTGCTAACCATGTGTATGTGACCAATAACATCTGCTAACCATTAACCATCTGTATGTGACCAATAACATCTGCTAACCATCTGTATGTTGACGCAATCAACATCTGCTAACGCATGTGTATGTGACCAATAAAATGTGATTTGATTTCATAGTAAGAACATTGTTTCCTTAATAAAGGAGCTATCATCAAAGACAGTGAAAGTATAGTGGGGGGGGTGGGAGGTGAAGTGCAAATGTTAGTTCATGAAAGCATTTAAAAATATATAATATGGGGGAACTATTCAGCTTTTGTGTCAAACACATTACAGCAAAATCAAAGGTTGTTACGCTGACACTTACCTGTTGTAAATTGTCAAGGAGAGTGTTTGTGCCAACATGGTAATGTAGTAGAAAGGTAGGATAAGATACTAGAAGATGCCATGTGATTGAAATATGGTAAGAGGCTTGTATTCCACTATGGGATAGGAGTGTTATATTCGCACTATGGGACAGGAGGCCTGTATTCCGCTATGGGATAGGAGTTTTATATCACTATGGACCGGAGTTCTATATTCACTATGGGACAGGAGTTTATAATTCCACTATGGGAATGGAGTTCTATATTCCACTATGGGATAGGAGTTTATATTCCACTATGGGATAGGAGTTCTATATTCACTATGGGATAGGAGTTTATATTCCACTATGGATAGGAGTTTCTATATTCCACTATGGGACAGGAGTACTATATTCCACTATGGGATAGGGGTTCTATATTCCACTATGGATAGGAGTCTATATTTCCACTATGGGATAGGGGTTCTATATTCCACTATGGGATAGGAGTTCTATATCCACTATGGGATAGGAAGTTTCTATCTTCACTATGGGATAGGGGTTCTATATTCCACTATGGGGATAGGAGTTCTATATTCCACTATGGGATAGGAGTTCTATATTCCACTATGGGAATAAGGAGGCCTTGTATACACTACGGGATAGGAGTTTCTATATTCCACTATGGGATAGGAGTTCTAATATTCCGATTATGGGATAGGAGTTCTATATTCCACTATGGGATAGGAGTTCTATATCCAGCTATGGGATAGGAGGCTTGTTTTCCACTACGGGATAGGAGTTCTATATTCCACTAGTGGATGGACGCCCTGTATTCACATATGGCGATAGGAGTTCTATATTTCCACTATGGGATAGGAGTTTCTGTATTCCACTATGGATAGGAGGCTTGTATTCACTATGGATGGAGTTCTTATTCCACTATGGACAGGAGTTCTATATTCCTATGAGACAGGAGGTTGTTCCACTATGAGAACAAGGAGGCTTGTATACCACTATGAGACAGGAAGACTTGTATACGCAGCTATGGGATAGGCGTTCTATATTGCCACTATATGAGACAGGAGGTCTGTTTCACTATGGGATAAGGATGCTTGTATTCCAGCTATGGGATAGGAGTTCTATATTCCACTATTGAGAACTGCTGTATTCACTATGGGATAGGAGGCCTATATTCACTTATGGGATAGGAGCCTGTATTCCACTATGGGATAGGAGTTCTATATTCAACTTGGATAGGAGTTCTATATTCCACTAGGGATAGGAGTTCTATATTCAGCTATGGGATAGGACGTTCTATATTCCACTAATGGGATAGGAGGTCCTGTATTTCACTATGGGATGGAGTTCATATTCCACTATGGGATGGAAGTTCTATTATTCCACTATGGGATAGGAAGTTCTATATTTCGCACTATGGGAATGGGAGGCCTGTATTCCACATGGGAATTGGAGTTCTATAATTCCACTATGGGATAGGAGTTCTATATTCCACTATGGGAATGGATTCCTAATATTTCCACTACGGGATAGGAGTTCTATATTCCACTACGGGATAGGAAGTTCTTATATTCCATTGATGGGCATAGGAGTTCTTTTCCAGCTATGGGATATGGAGTTTATATTCCACTATGGGATAGGAGTTCTATATTCCACTATGAGACAGGAGGCCTGTATTTCCCAACTATGGGATAGGAGTTTCTATATTCATATGAGACAGGAGGCTGTATTCACTATGGGATATGAGGCTTGTATACCATACGGGATAGGAGTTTATATAGTTCCACTATGGGATAGGAGTTATATATTCCACTATGGGATAGGGTTCTATTTCACTATGGGATAGGAGTTCTATATTCACTATGGGATAGGAGTTCTATATTCCACTATGGGTTATGAGTTTATATTCCACTATGGGATAGGAGGCTTGTATTCCTACGGGATAGGAGTTCTATTTCCACTATGGATAGGAGCCTGTATCCACTATGGGATAGGAGTTCTATATTCCACTATGTGGGTAGGAGTTTATATTCCACTATGGGATAAGAGTTCTATATTCCACTATGAAGATGGAGTTCTATATTCCACTATGGGATAGGAGTTCTATATTCCACTATGGGTAGGAGGCTTGTATTCCACTATGGGATAGGAGTTCTATATTCCACTATGGGACAGGAGTTCTATATTCCACTATGAGGGAGGCTTGTATACCACTATGAGACAGGGGTTGTATACCATATGGACAGGAGGCTTGTACTACCACTATGAGACAGGAGGCTTGTATTCTATATGGGATAGGAGTTCTATATTTCCACTATGAGACAGGCCTGTATTCCACTATGGGATAGGAGGCCTATATTCCACTATGGATAGGAGGCCTGTATTCCACTATGGGATAGGAGTTTTATATTCCACTATGGGATATGGAGTCTATATTCCCACTATGGGGATAGGAGTTGTATATTCCACTATGGGATAGGAGGCTGTATTCCACTATGGGATTGGAGTTCTATATTCCACTATAGGGATATGGAGTTCTATATTCCACTATGGGATAGGAAGTTCTATATATCCACTAATGGATAGGAGTTCTATATTCCACCTATGGGATAGAGTTCTGATATTCACTATGGGATAGGAGTTCTATATTCCCACTATGGATAGGAAGTTCTATTTCCCTATGGGATAGGATGCTTATTCGGCACTATGGGATAGGAGTTCTATATTCCACTATGGGATAGGAGGCCTATATTCCACTTGGATAGGAGGCTGTATTCCACTATGGGATAGGAGTTCTATAATTCCACTATGGGATAGGAGTCCTGTTTCCACTATGGGATTGGAGTTTATATTTCCACTATGGGATAGGAGTTCTATATTCCCTATGGGATAGGAGTTTATATCGCACTATGGGATAAGTTAGTTCTATATTCCACTAGGGATATGGAGTTCTATATTCCACTATGGGATAGGAGTTCTATATTCCACTATGGGATAGGAGTTCTATATTTCCACTATGGATGGAGGATAGGAGTTCTATATTCCACTTGAGACAGGCCTGTATTCCACTATGGGATAGGAGGCCTGTATTCCACTATGGGATAGGGGCTTGTATACATACGGGATAGGAGTTTATATTCCCTATGGGATAGGAGTTCTATATTCCACTATGGGATAGTGTTCTATATTCACTATATGAGACAGGAGGCCTGTATTCCACTATGGGATAGGAGGCTTGTATACCACTACGGGATAGGAGTTCTATATTCCATATGGGATAGGAGTTCTATATTCCACTATGGGAGGACCAAAGGAGGCCTGTATTCCACTATGGATAGGAGTTCTATATTCACTATGGGAAGCGTGATAGAGTCTCTGTCCACTGAGATGGATTCTATATTCCACTATGGGATAGGAGTTCTATATTTCCACTATGGGAAGGAGTGCTGGTATTCCATATGGGATGGAGTTTATATTCCTCACTATGGACAGGAGTTGCCTAGTATTCCACTAGGAGACAGGGGCTTGTATACCACTATGAACGCGAGGGGCTTTGGTATACCACTATGCGACAGGAGGTTGTAATACACTAATGAGAGCAGGAGGCTTGTAATACCACTATGAGACAGGAGGCTTGTATACCACTATGAGACATAGGCTTGTATACCACTATGGGATAGGAGTTCTATATTCCACTATGAGACAGGAGGCCTGGTATTCCACTATGGGTATGAGGCTTGTATACCACTACGGGATGGAGTTATATATTTCCACTATGGACAGGAGTTATATTTCCACTATGGGATAGGAGATTCTATAATTCCACTATGGGATAGGGGTTCTATATTCCACTATGGGATAGGAGTTTCTAATATTCGACTATGGGATAGGAAGGTTCTATATTCCCTATGTTTGGAATATGAGTTGCTATAGTTCCACTATGGGATGGAGTTCTATATTCACTATGGGATAGGAGTTCTATATCACTCTGGCATAGGATGCTTGTATTCGCACTATGGGATAGGAGTCTATATTCCACTTTGACGACAGGCCTGTATTCCACTATGGGATAGGAGGCCCGTATATGCACTATGGGATTAGGAGGCCTGTATTCACATTATGACGCACGGAGGTCTTGTATACCGTTAAACTGAGACAGGAGGCTTGTATACCATATGAGACAGGAGGCTTGGTAACCATATGAGACAGGAGGCTTGTATACCACTATGCGACAGGAGGCTTGTATCCAGCTATGCGACATGAGGCTGTATACCACTATGGGATATGGAAGTTCTATATTCGCGCTCTGGGATAGGAGTTCTATATTCGGCACTATGAGACAGGAGGCTGTTTATTCCACTATGGGATAGGAGTTCTTATTTCACTATGAGACAGGAGGCCTGTATTCCATTATGGAAGATAGGAGGCTTGTATACCACTATGAGACAGGAGGCTTTGTATACCACTATGAGACAGGAGGCTTGTATACACTATGAGACAGGAGGCTTGTATANAGGAGGCCTGTATACCACTATGAGACAGGAGGCCTGTATACCACTAGCGCCGGTTCCTGACACAGAGGGTATTTAAGTCTATGTGTTTCATCCCTTCGAGAGTTCGACAGAGGAGTGGAACAGACATGTATAGTCAGTGGGCAGCCGCCCAGGGTGTCACAGGGAGCCCGCACAAAAAAAACATTGTCGGAATGGTGACATTTGCGAGATCGGTTTTCTATCGTTCATTTGCAATGATATCATCTCACCATGTGGGACTATGGGTCAATTAACCTTGTCAGAGTGGGCACTCTGATTCTAGTTTGTGAGCTAGGTTGGCTACTGCCTGGGAAGGCCTCCCACTCAGAAGTACGAGATGGGGAGGGGGCGGGGGTAGGTTGACCTCAAGTCTCCCCACTGGAAGCCCGGGGTAAGGGGAGCAGGGGTAGGTTGATCTCAGGTCTCCCCTCTGGAAGCCCGGGGTAGGGGGAGCGGGGGAATCTATCAAATAGCGCACCTCTATCTTTGTACAGTATTAATGCAATTAGTTGTGCAATTTAGTTTGTGTGTTTCCTGTTTGAAGACCAATAGTGTAATAATCAGGTTCTATTTGTGTATTTGTGTGATATAGGATTTCTGCAATTTAGTTTTATTTATGTATTTTTTGTTAGCAATAGGGTAATGGTGTAATAATTAGATTCTCTTTTTAATTTGTATTTCTATACTACAATTTGTTTCTATTTGTCTCTGTTACTTCTTTTTGATGTTTATTAGTCTTAATTTTGTATATATTTTGTATATTTATATAGTTTTAAATGTTATGATTATTTATTTGTGTTGTTCCAAATGTCTGAATAAAAATTACAGGTTTTTTGTTGGCCGAGGGGGGGGTTCGCCCAGGGAGCCATACAAGCTAGAACCGCCACTGTGTACAGTAATAAAGTCAAGTTTGGGACAATGTATTTTTTGCAACAACTTAAGTGCAAAGTGACACTGAGCCAGAGCGTGTTTTCTCGTAAAATATTTCCCCCCTTTTTCTTTGGTCTTGAGCAAATAAATGCAGTCGCAACCAATATCCAAATCAATCCTACTATTATTGGAAATGATTCTGCCTACCGATCTCCTACACCGGCGGTGAGACACGGTAGCCTGGCCTACACTTTGACAGTCATCTATTTGGAATCTATTTGTTAAGGCATCAAGCCACATATCCCTTGACATGACATCCATACTGCTGGACAATGTACACAATGTATTCTACTAGCTAGTATCTCAACTAGGCTATAATAGCTTACGAACATATTGTACGCTTCAACGACGCTACTCCGTAGAGGTAGGAGACCTTCACATTCAGGGCTGTGTATTTATCCTGCATGAAGTTCACAGACACAAGCTGCTAGGTGGGATGGAATCAGGGGATGGGGGCTCAGTCCTTCTAGCGCTAGAACGGGGCTGCGCGTTATGCAGAACAGAAGCTGCTGAGACAAACAGTCAGTCAGACGCTCGAAGTCAACAGCCGAACCCGTTCGGTAACGGGCGGAAAGGTTTCCCGAAGTGAAGGCAAAGGTGAAGTCCTACAGAAAGCAACGGACAACGGATAAATTGACACGAGACACAACGGAGGGCGCCAAGGATGTATAATTCACGCCGTCGTCCCATCGTTTAGAGAGAGACTGGGGAACAGAAAGGACCGTTTTGGAATCAAGCTCCTCTGTGCCATTCGGTTGTTCGGGGGCGACGGAGACTGGTTGTTTACGGTTAGATTATCTTGGACGGAGTGAAAACAACGTGATATTACGAAGGAAAACCCTGCCGGTTCCGTGCATTTGGCGGTGAGTATTGAGACTTGTTTGAAATGTTTTTATGGTGCTTTGTGAAGGATGAGAGTGGGGTTTACAGCTGTGGGTTATAGGAGCGGGGAGTTTCACGGCAAGGCACACGCTCCTCTGGGAGAGACAAGTTACTGAAATCGTTGCATCAAACTGCTGAAGACTTCAGGTAGCCTCATAAAAATGAGAAGAATTTCCTTAATGCTTCATCTCAATAAATATAAGTCTTACATAACAGGTTGCTTTTCTCTTATAAATAAGACAGTAAGAATATAATATCACTGTTTTTACAACAAAAGCCAAGATATTGCGTCATGCGGTCTATTTAGTTACAATGGTATATAATGTGTGACAGCTACTACACTGCAGGTATTTATTGAAAGTGGATATGCTACAGACTCACATTGTGCATTTAGTCCTCTCTCAGATCAGTTACTTAGAGCCTTTTGTCTTCTCTCTGTTTTTGTATTTGGCCAAAACAATAATGAACACCATTCTTTCCGATTCGCCTCAATTTATAGTTGCTGTAATAGCAATATATTTATTTCTTACAGCCAAAACCCAAATATTGCTGAGCAGTAGTAAGACTGGCCACAAAAGAGTTGCCTGGCTTTTGTTATTCATTGCTTGCTTCCAGCATTTACACAGAGAGAGGGAGAGAGAGAGAATGTGTGTTTGCGCGAGCGTGTGTGTGCGTGTGTGCGTGTGTGTGTGTGTGTGTGTGTGTGTGTGTGCGTGTGTGCGTGTGTGCGTGTGTGTGTGTGTGGGTGTGTGTGTGACCATTCACTGAAAGCTGGATTCAGTCCCTTCAGTGGATGTCTTGCTCTTAGGTCCTCCAGTCAGAGCCAGTTTAGAGTGGCCATTTCCCTACAGGGCAGGCGGATTACAATGCTCACTTTTCCCTCTGTAGTGTAGGTTGCATTGACATACTTGATGAATGTAGAATTGAGCCCGGAGAAGCATGGTGCTGTTATTCTATTTGTGACACACCCTGGACTACAACCTGGACTACACCCTGGACTAGAACCTGGACTAGAACCTGGACTAGAACCTGGACTAGAGCCTGGACTAGAACCTGGACTAGAACCTGGACTAGAACCTGGACTAGAACCTGGACTAGAACCTGGACTAGAACCTGGACTAGAACCTGGACTACACCCTGGACTACACACTGGACTACACCCTGGACTAGAACATGGACTAGAACCTGGACTAGAACCTGGACTAGAACCTGGACTAGAACCTGGACTAGACCCTGGACTACACCCTGGACTACACCCTGGACTTACAAACCTGACTACACCTGGAACACAAACCTGGACTTACACTTGGACTACACCCTGAACTAGACACCTGGACTAGAAACCTGGACTAGACAGAACCTGGACTACACCCTAGACTACAACCTGGACTACACCCTGAACTACAACCTGGACTACACCCTGGACACACCCTAGACACAACCTGGACTACACCCTGAACTACAACCTGGACTACACCTTGGACTACACCCTGGACTACACCCTAGACTACAACTGGACTAAACCTGGACTAGAAACCTGGACTACACCCTGGACTACAACCTGAACTACACCCTGAACTACAACCTGGACTGCAACCTGGACTACACCCTGGATTACAACCTGGAATACACCCTGGACTACAACCTGGACTACACCTTGGACTACACCCTGGACTACACCCTGGACTACACGCTTACAAACCCTGGAATACACTTCCGGTCATAAGTTTTTCTTTATTTTACTATTTTCTACGTTGTAGAGTAATAGTGAAGACATTGAAACTCTGAAATAACACATATGGAATCATGTAGTAACCAAAAATGAATTCAAATATATTTTATTTTTGAGATTCTTCAAATAGCCACCCTTTGCCATGATGGCAGCTTTGCACACTCTTGGCATTCTCTCAACCAGCTTCATGAGGTAGGCACCTGGAAATCATTTCAATTAACAGGTGTGCCTTGTTAAAAGTACATTTGTGGAATTTCTTTCCTTCTTAATGTGTTTGAGCCAATCAGTTGTGTTGTGACAAGGTAGAGGTGGTATTCAGAAGATAGCCCTATTTGGTAAAAGACCAAGTCCACATTAGAACAGCTCAAATAAGCAGAGAAACAACAGTCCATCATTACTTTAAGACATGTAGGTCAGTCAATACGGAACATTTAAAGAACTTTGAAAGTTTCTTTAAGTGCAGTCGCAAAAACCTTCAAGTGCTATGATGAAACTGTCTCTCATGAGGACCGCCACAGGAATGGAAGACCCAGAGTTACCTCTGCAGCAGAGGATAAGTTAATTAGAGTTACCAGCCTCAGAAATTGCAGCCCAAATAAATGCTTCACAGAGTTCAAGTAACAGACACATCTCAACATCAACTCTTAAGAGAAAACTGTGTGAATCAGGCCTTCATGGTCGAATTGCTGCAAAGAAAACACTACTAAAGGACACCAATAAGAAAAAGAGACTTGCTTGGGCCAAGAAAAATGGGCAATGGACATTAGACTGGTGGAAATTTGTCCTTTGGTCTGATGAGTCCAAGAGATTTTTGGTTCCAACCGCCGTGTCTTTGTGAGACTCGTTGTGGGTAAACGGATGATCTCTGCATGTGTATTTCCCACCGTAAAGCATGGAGGAGGAGGTGTTATAGTGTTGGGGGTGCTTTTCTGGTGACACTCATATTTTCATAACAAAGAGTCTAAAATGGTCAATGATTTCTGTAACTTGATAGAGGTAGCTACAAAACAACAGACACTGCCATTGAGTAAATCCCTATGCTGTATCTTGTGTGTCAGGCACCTCTTGGTGGGTTGCTCTATCCCTGCTGCTCTCAGCTCCCTCCTATCATTGGCCCTGCGCCCCTTCATCTAAGTTGGGCTGATAAGGCTATAAGGTTTCTGTCAACTCATATATCTTTATAATTTTCTTAATGTCCATTATCATTTTGATGCTCACAGTTCTGCAATTAAACCGCCTTAGATTCCCAGACATTTCTCAGACGGAGAGGTTTTTGAGGGGTCCGTGTTGTGCATGTGGTCTGAATACAGAATGGATTTTATGAGCCTTTGAAAGTACCTTTGTGTTGTCACAGAATGTAAATTGTGACCTAGGGAATAGGGTGCCATTTATAATTGTTTAAATGTTTACATTTTATTTCAACTTTATTTAACATTGGGACTACCCTCCGAGATGGGATAGATTATTATGAGACTATAGAGGTTATCACCATCATTTCCCTGAGTCGGGATAGGTTATTATGAGGACTATAGAGGTTATCACCATCTTTCCCTGAGATGGGATAGGTTATATGAGGACTATAGAGGTTATCACCATCATTTCCCTGAGTCGGGATAGATTATTATGAGACTATAGAGGTTATCACCATCATTTCCCTGAGGCGGGATAGGTTATTATGAGACTATAGAGGTTATCACCATCATTTCCCTGAGATGGGATAGATTATTATGAGACTATAGAGGTTATCACCATCATTTCCCTGAGATGGGATAAGATTATTATGAGACTATAGAGGTTATCCAATCATTTCCCTGAGGCGGGATAGGTTATTATGAGACTATAGAGGTTATCACCATCATTTCCCTGAGTCGGGATAGATTATTATGAGACTATAGAGGTTATCACCATCATTTCCCTGAGATGGGATAGGTTATTATGAGACTATAGAGGTTATCACCATCATTTCCCTGAGTCGGGATAGATTATTATGAGACTATAGAGGTTATCACCATCATTTCCCTGAGTCGGGATAAGATTATTATGAGACTATAGAGGTTATCACCATCATTTCCCTGAGTCGGGATAGGTTATTATGAGACTATAGAGGTTATCACCATCATTTCCCTGAGTCGGATAGGGTATTATGAGACTATAGAGGTTATCACCATCATTTCCTGAGTCGGGATAGGTTATTATTGAGACTATTAGAGGTTATCACCATCATTTCCCTGAGTCGGGATAGGTTATTATGAGTATAGAGGTTATCACCATCATTTCCCTGAGATGGGATAGGTTATTATGAGACTATGAGGTTATCACCATCATTTCCTGAGTCGGGATAGATTATTATGAGACTATAGAGGTTATCACCATCATTTCCCTGAGTCGGGATAGGTTATTATGAGACTATAGAGGTTATCACCATCATTTCCCTGAGATGGGATAGATTATTATGAGACTATAGAGTTATCACCATCATTTCCTGAGTCGGGATAGGTTATTATGAGACTATAGAGGTTATCACCATCATTTCCCTGAGATGGGATAGTTATTATGAGACTATAGAGGTTATCACCATCATTTCCCTGAGTCGGGATAGATTATTATGAGACTATAGAGGTTATCACCATCATTTCCCTAGGGCGGGATAGTTATATGAGACTATAGAGGTTATCACCATCATTTCCCTGAATGGGATAGATTATTATGAGACTATAGAGGTTATCACCATCATTTCCCTGAGATGGGATAGTTATTATGAGACTATAGAGGTTATCACCATTTCCCTGAGGCGGGATAGGTTATTATGAGACTATAGAGGTTATCACCATCATTTCCCTGAGTCGGGATAGATTATTATGAGACTATAGAGGTTATCACCATCATTTCCCTGAGATGGGATAGGTTATTATGAGACTATAGAGGTTATCACCATCATTTCCCTGAGTCGGGATAGGTTATTATGAGGACTATAGAGGTTATCACCATCATTTCTCCTGAGTTCGGTCAGACTTATTATGAGACTATAGAGGTTATCACCATCATTTCCCTGAGTCGGGATAGGTTATTATGAGACTATAGAGGTTATCACCATCATTTCCCTGTATTTTTATTTGTTAGGGAGTAAATCCGTCTGACTCAGCAGATGCTGTTTGCAAATTACTTTCCAATATTTAAATCCACTTTCTTCTTGCCTTGTGTGTTTTAGGAAATATTATCATTAAATTATGGTTTCAAACATGTTTTGGGGTCCAGAGAATTACTGCAGTGTTGAAGATCAAACATGTTTTGGGGTCCAGAGAATTACTACAGTGTTGAAGCTCAAACATGTTTTGGGGTCCAGAGAATTACTACAGTGGTGAAACTTACATTTGAGGAAAGTGTAAATATGATCTAGTCTTTTTTGGTGTAGACTTCCCTCCAAAGTGGAATGAGTTTAGAGGAATGATAAGTCGATACCTGTAGCATGGCTCAGAATGTCTTAGAATTGAGTGTGATTGACTTGGTGTGAAGCAGGGGGTGCCCAACAGGTCGTCCGCCAGCTACCAGTAGCTCACAGCCCACCTATGAGTAGCTCACCAAACTATTCTGAAAATACATGCAAACTGTCATATAAACAAATCTCACAAGTATCAGACACCACAAGCTACTATCTTATCAACACAACATTGGCATTATCCCACCCCTGGTTAGCCGCTATTGGCTTAAAATGCCAAACCTAACACAATATCTGCCAATTAGTTTCCAGCAATATTGCCCCTGTCTCTCTGTGTGGTGCGTGTGTTTGTCTAACACTCCGTGTGTGGCCAGTTGATGTGATAACCGTCTTGTGGGTTGGCAGAAATCCCCAAAACCTTCTCAATTAAATGTTAACTGTATGTTATAAATGTATATAATTTGTATCTATTATATGTTTTTGTTCAACTTTGCCATGAAATGAGCAGCAGCAGTAGACGGCCATAGCAGCACATTATATGGCACGTTTCTCACTGGCTAAATGCACAATTAAAGGGCCTGACGCACAATTAAAGGGAAATTACACTCAAACATCGAAATGTGTAATTCTTCCAGACCATAAAATAATTGTCTTCTGATGTGATTTAATTATTGACATCGACTCAAAACATCCAATTTAGTTGTTTCTCTATGAACACTTGTAAGCATCCAATTTAGTTGTTTCTCTATGAACACTTGTAAACATCCAATTTAGTTGTTTCTCTATGAACACTTGTAAACATCCAATTTAGTTGTTTCTCTAGGAACACTTGTAAACATTCAATTTAGTTGTTTCTCTATGAACACTTGTAAACATTCAATTTAGTTGTTTCTCTAGGAACACTTGTAAACATTCCATTTAGTTGTTTCTCTATGAACACTTGTAAACATCCAATTTAGTTGTTTCTCTAGGAACACTTGTAATTTAGAGAGTGAAAAACAAAAATAATCAAATAAATAAATCAGAGAAACAAAATTTTGGGGAAAAAAATTCCGATTTTATCAGGGCCCCCATTAAATGAATGTAATGTTTCTCTACCATAAGCCGCCTCCAATGTCGTTTAAGAGAATTTGGCAGTAAGCCTCACAACCGCAGACCACATGTATCCACGCCAGCACAGGACCACTTCCGGCTTCTTCACCTGCAGGATCGTCTGAGACCAGCCACCTGAGCTGATGAAACTGAGCTTTCTGTCTTTAATAACGCTTTGTTTGTGCGTTTAAACTCATTCTGATTGGCTGGGCCTGGCTCCCCAGTGGCTGGGCCTGGCTCCCCAGTGGCCCCTGCTCAGTCATGTGAAATCCATAGATTAGGGCCTAATGAATTTATTTCAATTGACTGATTTCCTTATATGAACTTTAATTCAGTAAAATTGTTGCGTTCCTATTTTTGTTCAGTATAAATGAGACTTTCACACACAAGTCTAGCCTAGTAGGCCATTTACCTTGTAATCACTCAGTGTTTCACTCTCCCAAACTAACTTAATTGAACACTGCCTGTGAGCGGAATAGCCCGTTGAGTGTTCTGCAGTATGAGTGAGATGCAGTTCTGTAATGTGGTATTAAGACAACTCAACAGAATAACGGTTGTGGTATCATTGTTTTTCTGTTATCAATATGAAATTATCTTCAAGGTCATGGATTCATGAGTGTGTTTTTATAAGATACCGCCTCACCTGCAAAACTCTTTCTCTTAACAAAAGGGGATATTGACTTGGGCCAACAGGCTTGGGTTCATACGTAATTGAAAGAGACAAAGCAGTGGAGCCTACACCTTGGGATGCTGGAGAAAAACAGTGTCCTCACAGTGACACAAATGGGGTGGTGTGTGTGTGTGTGTGTGTGTGTGTGTGTGTGCATGCTGGTGTGTTTGTGTGTAACAGTGTCTCGCTGAGATGGGATAATGGGACCTCAGGGAGATAATGGGACCTCAGGGAGATAATGGGACCTCGGGGAGATAATGGGACCTCAGTGAAATAATTGGACCTGAGGGAGATAATGGGACATCAGTAAGATAATGGGGACCTCCGGGAGATAAGGGGACCTTAGGAAGATAATGGGACCCCAGTGAGATAATGGGGACCGCTGGGAGATAATAGGACCTCCGTGAGATAATGGGACATCATGAAGATAATGGGGACCTCCAGGAGATAATGGGACATCAGGGAGATAATGGGACATTGTGAAGATAATGGGGACCTCCTTGGAGATAGTGGGACCTCAGTGAGATAATGGGGACCTCAGGGAGATAATGGGACCAAAGGGAGGACGAAGAGAGAGCGTCTCCAGTTCACATGTTGTTGTAAGTTACCCAGCCAGCATGTCTTGAGGATCACCTAGCGTTGATCACCCACAAACAATAATTTGGCCTCAGCATATTCATCGTAATAATGTCGTTTTTTATTAATACATTTATTTGCACCAAAGAAAACAGTAATAGACAACAATACAGATAAAAACAAATTAGAAAAAAAACAGTGTGCAGGTGTGTTGGAAGCCCAAGGGCTTATATGAAAACCACACCACAAAAAAACAACATACATAGTACAAAAATACCAAAGGTTTGTTTAAACAGATAACAAAACCTACTAATTTGTGGAGGAGATTTAATGAGTAGTTTGGTTCATCAGGCTGACCCCCAGTCTTCATGGAGGAGATTACTGAGTAGTTTGGTTCATTAGCTGAACCTCCCAGTCTTCATGGAGGAGATTACTGAGTAGTTTGGTTCATCAAGGCTGACCTCCAGTCTTCATGGAGAGATTACTGAGTAGTTTGGTTCATCAGGCTGACCCCAGTCTTCATGGAGGAGATTACTGAGTAGTTTGGTTCATCAGGCTGACCTCCAGTCTTCATGGAGGAGATTACTGAGTATTTTGGTTCATCAGGCTGACCTCCAGCTTCATGGAAGAGATTACTGAGTAGTTTGGTTCATCAGGTTGACCTCCAGTCTTCACTTGAAGTTATTGAGGGATGATGATGTTTTGGCATTATGAAGATAAGAATTCCAGAGTATGGTACCTCTATCAGATAGAGAATTGACAATGTGAGGTGCGGCAGTGGGGAGGGTGAAGGTTACCACAGTGTCTTTTGTTATATAGATGGATTTCAGAATTAACGTGGAAGAATCCATTGAAGGGTTTAGTTCAACTGTCTGGGACCTGGAAGAATCCATTGGAGGGTTTAGGTAAACTGTCTGGGACCTGGAAGAATTCATTGAAGGGTTTAGGTAAACTGTCTGGGACCTGCAAGAATCCATTGAAGGGTTTAGGTAAACTGGGACCTGGAAGAATCCATTGAAGGGTTTAGGTAAACTGTCTGTGAGGTATGAGTATTTGTAGATGAAAGTGCATTGTCACGCCCTGACCATAGAGAGCCCTCAGGGTTCTCTATGGTGTTTTAGGTCAGGGCGTGACTAGGGGGGATTTCTATGTTGTGGTGTATTAGTATGGTTCCCAATTAGAGGCAGCTGTTTATCGTTGTCTCTAATTGGGGATGATACTTAAGTTGTTCATTGTTCCCACCTGCTTTGTGGGATATTGTTTCAGTAAGTGCCTCGTGCGCTCTGTACTTCACGTTCGTTGTATGTTTGTTGTTTTTGTAGTTTCACTTAGTATTAAAATATGTGGAACTCAACTCACGCTGCGCCTTGGTCCGCTCAATTCCACGAGCGTGACATGCATTATTGGTGTACACTAATGTCGTACATAGACAAGATATTGAGTTTCTCAAACAAAGGTGCAGATGGAGCCAGGTAATTAGAGGAGGTGGCTAGTCTTGCACATTTATTTTGTATAATGAGTACATTGTGTAGGTAGGAGGCATATGCACTGGCCCAGACAATACTACAAATCATTCTGATGATACCAACAGATTTCATCACTTTGCTGCAGACAAATTGAATATGATCTTTCCAGGATAACTTTTCATCAATCACAACTCAGAGGAATCTAGTGGATGTGACTTGTCCCATTTCATTCCCACCATTTGAGATCATGGCTCTTTTTTTGAACAATATTTCTTATTATTTATATTTCTTATTCTTACTAGTGAATACAATAAAGTTGGATGTTTTAACATTTAAAGACAAGTTGTTTATCTGGAACCATTCAGAAAATTTGTGATGAGGTGCTGCATCAAATGACCTGGCCTCCACAATCACCCGACCTCAACCCAATTGAGATGGTTTTGGTTTGAGTTGGACCACAGAGTGAAGGAACAGCAGCCAACAAGTGCTCAGCATATGTGGGAACTCCTTCAAGACTGTTGGAAAAGCATTCCAGGTGAAGCCGGTTGAGAGAATGCCAAGAGTGTGCAAAGCTGTCGTCAAGGCGAAGGGTGGCTACTTTGAAGAATATCAAATATAAAAACCTCCATCACCTCCATTGCATCAGGAAGATCAAACTGACACAGAGAATAGAAATGTCCCTTAATGTAATCCAAGGGATCTCCACCAGTTTTCTCTATTTTCTTTGACAGAGAGGAACCCACGTTCACAAAGAAAGTTATTAAATTCACATGAAATAACATCAGGATCACTATAGGTCTTATTTCCAACAATACATTGAGATGGAATATTTGTAGTGTTAGGTTTTTATTTTTTCAGAGTAAATAACTCACGGACACTAGAGAGGCTTTAACCAAGTTACATTTTTCTCAAAGGTTCTGTACAGCTGTATTCAGACAGCAAAACATTTCTCACATCACAGTTATATACATCCTACTTAAAACACTCCTTCTTCTCTCCAATCCTTACAGTTTATGGTTTAACAGGAAGCTAATAAAGAGGATAACAAACCTTGATTACTGCCTTAACCTTTCTAGGACACACGTTCCGCTAGCGGAACCCCCCCCCCCCCAACATTCCGCTGAAAAAGGCAGCACGCGAAATTCAAAAAATATTTGAGAAATATGTAACTTTCACACATTAACAAGTCCAATACAGCAAAGGAAAGATAAACATCTTGTTAATCTACCCATCATGTCCGATTTTTAAAATGTTTTACAGCGAAAACACAACATATGATTATGTTAGATCACCACCAAATCCAAAAAACACACAGCCATTTTTCCCAGCCAAAGATAGTCACACAAAACCAGAAATAGAGATAAAATGAATCACTAACCTTTGATAATCTTCATCAGATGACACTCATAGGACATCATGTTTCACAATACATTTATGTTTTGTTCGATAATGTGCATATTTATATCCACAAATCTCGGTTTACATTGGCGCCATGTTCAGAAATGCCTCCAAAATATCCGGAGTAATTACAGAGAGCCACGTCAAATAACAGAAATACTCATCATAAACTTTGATGAAAGATACATGTTTTACATATAATTAAAGATACACTGGTTCTTAATGCAACCGCTGTTTTTTGCTAAAAACTTTAGTAAAAAGCACACCATGCAATAATCTGAGACTGCGCTTAGATTTAACAAAATTTCTCCACCATGTTGGAGTCAACAGAAATACGAAATTACATCATAAATATTCCCTTACCTTTGATTATCTTCATCAGAATGCAATGCCAGGAATCCTATTTCCACAATAAATCGTTTTTTTTGTTTCGATAATGTCCATTACTTATGTCCAATTAGCAAATTTAGCTAGCATGTGTAGTACACGTGTCCAAACACTGGCGCAGATGAAGGCAAACGTCGGACGAAAACTTCAAAAAGTTATATTACAAGTTGAATAAGTGGAAGGCGTAGGAAGTGCAAACAGATCCATATATTACAGGGAATTGAATAGGCGATGACTTTTCACATCGACGACTTTCACATCGACCCTTCTCAGAATCCTCACTTCCTGTTTGGAAGTTTGCCTGAGTTCAGTTTGCCTGAGTTCTGTTATACTCACAGACATAATTCAAACAGTTTTAGAAACTTCAGAGTGTTTTCTATCCAATAGTAATAATAATATGCATATATTATCATCTGGGACAGAGTAGGAGGGAGTTCACTATGGGCACCAATTCATCCAAAAGTGAAAATGCTGACCTCAACCCCTCTTTCATATAGTCCACAGATGTCCATTGGGTTTTCTTCTGAGAACCATTAACTTCTGACATAACCCAGTCTCTTTCATTTCCTATCATTCATTTACTATCTCAATGATCAAAGTTTAGCCGATTCCAACATTAGATACCGTTTTCTTATTCAACAGTTGATTGATAAATTTCCACGTTATACTTTTTGTAATTGCAGAATTCAGGGGAGAGGGATTTGTGAGAAAATGTGTTGTTTTTAAGGAGGATTTGTTTTGAGACCGGTTGTAAAACCAAGGTTTCTAGAACCCATCTGCTGCTCTCACAGGATTTAATTAAGGGAAAGCAGTGGTGAAAAACACAATTGAAAGATGTGAGGGAAGTCTGGTAAGCAACAAATGTCCCCATGAAATATCATCAATCAAAATCTTAAAGTGTTCATAATTACTTTTGTTAAATATTATATAATATATATATATATATAATACCCTTAATGCTACTAATCATCCCCATCTGCTCATTTCCAGCTGGCAAAGAGAAGTGGGAACATTGGAAAGTGATCAGAAATGTCAGTATACAGTATACCTGTATTAGCCACATTATTCAAAGAATTTGTAAAATATGGTGAATAAGGGTGACAGATGAACGAGTTAGATGAGGGGATAGCTGGAGTATAAAGTGTTCAGAAAGTCAGATGTTACAACAAACTTTAAATACCTTTGTTCTAATCACCCAATAAAAAACACATTTTATCTTAATTATTAATCAAATTCAATGTTGATGCCAAGGATATCAATGAAACTACCAATGTCATAGTCGGGTGGCCGATAGATGCATCCAATTACCACTTTTTTACCACCAAGAAATGAACAGGAGGGAATATGTATGAAAAAAAATTCAACATCAGTGTTATCAGATGTAAGTGCGAGGTCCTCTCTTACCAAGAATTGAAAACGTTTATGAACAAAAATGGACCCTCGTCCTCCCACTCTTGATGTTCTCCAGTGGTGAGCAGCATTATAACGAGACATGAAAGCATGATTTTCTCTTCAGTCAACCAGGTTTCTGAAAGGGCAACAATTTAACATTCATGACTGAGAGAAGACAGATATTGAACAAGGTGGTCATGATTTTTAGGAAGACTGCAAACGTTCAAATGAAAGGTAGAAAATAAGGTTGTCTTGTTATTATATCAACTGCCGTACAGGTTGTTAAATAGCTTAACATTATAGTAATCACAAATGATAGACTTACATTTTCAGGAAATTTGAATCTCGATAAACACAATCATTATATTTATTGTTGACTTCATTAATATCTAACAGGTTAAAGACCATGTTATCAGGGTTGATATCTTGCCTAACTAAGAGAGATACACAGGAGGACTCATCCAGAGAATGGACAGAAATATAGAAGTGCCACATGTCCAATACAACCATACATTATATTATATTATATTATTAATACAACATTGTGTTAGTTTCATCAATAGAGATGCACTTCCTATGGAATGCTCTCTTTTTTCTTCTTTTATTTCACCTTTATTTAACCAGGTAGGTCAGATCACCTTTATTTAACCAGGTAGGTCAGATCACCTTTATTTAACCAGGTAGGTCAGATCACCTTTATTTAACCAGGATAGGTCAGATCACCTTTATTTAACCAGGTAGGTCAGATCACCTTTATTTAACCAGTAGGTCAGATCACCTTTATTTAACCAGGTAGGTCAGATCACCTTTATTTAACCAGGTAGTCAGATCACCTTTATTTAACCAGGTAGGTCAGATCACTTTATTTAACCAGGTAGGTCAGATCACCTTTATTTAACCAGGTAGGTCAGATCACCTTTATTTAACTTCAGGTAGGTCAGATCACCTTATTTAACCAGGTAGGTCAATCACCTTTATTTAACCAGGTAGGTCAGATCACCTTTATTTTAACCAGGTAGGTCAGATACCTTTATTTAACCAGGTAGGTCAGATCACTTTATTTAACCAGGTAGGTCAGATCACCTTTATTTAACCAGGTAGGTCAGATCACCTTTATTTAACCAGGTAGGTCAGATCACCTTTATTTAACCAGGTAGGTCAGATCACCTTTATTTAACCAGGTAGGTCAGATCCCTTTATTTAACCAGGTAGGTCAGATCACTTTATTTAACCAGGTAGGTCAGATCACCTTTATTTAACCAGGTAGGTCAGATCACCTTTATTTAACCAGGTAGGTCAGATCACCTTTATTTAACCAGTAGGTCAGATCACCTTTATTTAACCAGGTAGGTCAGATCACCTTTATTTAACCAGGTAGGTCAGATCACCTTATTTAACCAGGTAGGTCAGATCACCTTTATTTAACCAGGTAGGTCAGATCACCTTTATTAACCAGGTAGGTCAGATCACCTTTATTTAACCAGGTAGGTCAGATCACCTTTATTTAACAGGTAGGTCAGATCACCTTTATTTAACCAGGTAGGTCAGATCACCTTTATTTAACCAGGTAGGTCAGATCACCTTTATTTACCAGGTAGGTCAGATCACCTTTATTTAACCAGGTAGGTCAGATCACCTTTATTTAACCAGGTAGGTCAGATCACCTTATTTAACCAGGTAGGTCAGATCACCTTTATTTAACCAGGTAGGTCAGATCACCTTATTTTTAACCAGGTAGGTCAGATCACCTTTATTTAACCAGGTAGGTCAGATCACCTTTATTTAACCAGGTAGGTCAGATCCACCTTATTTAACCAGGTAGGTCAGATCACCTTTATTTAACCAGGTAGTAAGTTGAGAACAAGTTCTCATTTACAACTGCGCCTGGCCAAGATAAAGCAAAGCAGTTCAACACATGCAACAACACAAGAGTTACACATGGAGTAAACAAAACATACAGTCAATAATACAGTAGAAAAAATAAGTCTATATACGATGTGAGCAAATGAGGTGAGATAAGGGAGGTAAAGGCAAAAAAAAGGCCATGGTGGCGAAGTAAATACAATGTAGCAAGTAAAACACTGGAATGGTAGATTTGCACTGGAAGAATGTGCGAAGTAGAAATATAAATAATGGGGTGCAAAGGAGCAAAAAATGAATAAATAAATACAGTACGGGAAGGTAGTTGTTTGGGCTAAATTATAGATGGCTATGTACAGGTGCAGTAATATGTGAGCTGCTCTGACAGCTGGTGCTTAAAGCTAGTGAGGGAGATAAGTGTTTCCAGTTTCAGAGATTTTGTAGTTCGTTCCAGTCATTGGAAGCAGAGAACTGGAAGGAGAGGCGGCCAAAGGAAGAATTGGTTTTGGGGATGACCAGAGAGATATACCTGCTGGAGCGCGTGCTACAGGGGGGTGCTGTTA
>NW_019943996.1:127551-133445 GCF_002910315.2 Salvelinus sp. IW2-2015 | reverse complement strand
CTTCGCTCCCTCTCTTCTCCCCTCTCCTCTCGCTCTCTCCTCTCTCTCTCTCCTCTCAGCTCCTCGCCCTACAGCTGAAAACCAGTTTAATCCAGTGTTCGTCTGACAACGTCGGCTGCTGTGTCGACCGCATGTAGCCGCAGGTCCCGGATGGAGAGGGCTGCCCCCACTCCCCCGCGACAATTGGTTAGGACAGGAGGGGGGGGGGGGAAGGAGGGACTGGCGGGAGGAAGAAGGGGGAACGATGAGAGAGGGGCTGCCCCCACTCCCCCGACAATGGTAGGACAGGGAAGGGGACGGAGGGGAGCTGGGCGGGGAGGAAGAGAGGGTAACCGATGTGAGAGTGCTGCCCCACTCCCCCCGACAATGGTAGGACAGGGAAGGAGGGCAGGAGGGTGAGGGGGGGAGCTGGGCGGAGGAAGAGAGGGGAACGATGGCGAGAGGGCTGCCCCACTCCCCCCGACCAATGGTTAGGACAGGGAAGGGGAGGAGGGGAGGAGGGGAGCTGGGCGGGAGGTAAGAGAGGAACCGATGGAGAGGGGGAGAAAGTGATGTGTGCGGTGGACTGAAAAAGAGAGGAAGAGATACTTCCATGACTGTATTGTTGAATGGGAGACAGGATTGAGGAATTGCTGATATAAAAAGGGCAGGAAGTTAATGTTATAGTAGCGTGAACATTTATTGTTTTTGTTTCTATTGTGTTTTTGTTGCGTGGTAATTGTAGCTACCTTAAACACAATACCTAAAACGACCTCGCCAAGCGGTTTGGATCTTCTTGGGGCGTAAACGCAAAAGGTGTTGGGTTTGACATTTTCTCGACCCGGTTCGAGTCCCCGGGTCCGGAGCTACTCTCCGGAATTCGCTTACAGTGTTAAGAAGAAGCCTATAAATATCTTCCTGTTCTCCCCCTCTATAATTCCCGCAGAACCATCTGTTCTCTGCCAAGGCAGCCGGCTCCTGCAGTGCTGGGACGGACCGATACTTCTCGATCGTCACCACCGCCAAGTGCTTCCCCACTTTGTACATGTGGCTGCCACTGGCAACCAACAACAACTTTCCTTGACCGCGGAGACTGGTCAGAGCAGTTGGTCCTGGGCCCGGACCAGCCAGACCAAGGGCCACAACCTACAGCTGAGCCAGTCAGTGAACAGCCATGACATTGAGCAGGGCTTCACGGTGCAGCGCGCACTCAGGGGGATCCACTGAGGCGCAAGCGGGGCCAGCCGCCGCCCAGACCATTTGACCCACAGGGCTAGGTCCATGTCCTGGCCCCGCCGCCCAGCCCCCCTACTCCGTTTCAGAAAACCCACCCTGCAGCCGAGGTAAAGACCCTGAGGAAGCCGACCAGCAGTCAACCCTGCTTCGCCATCCGCATGCCAACCACCTGGCTAGCTAACACTTCTTCCCTCAGAAGGAACCGTGCCAAAATCCACTGGCAAAACAAAGGAGCTTAACCCACAGAAGACACACACACACACACACACACACACACACACACACACACACACACACACACACCACAGCACACACACACACACACACACACACAGCACACACACACAACACACACACACACACACACACACACACACGAATACCCTCTGTTAAAGCACACTGATCAACCTTACTATCACCTCACTATCCCGTCACTATCACCTCACTTCACCTCACTATCACGCTCACTATCCCGCGTCGACCTAATCCCTCACTATCCCACCTCACTATCACCTGCACTATTCCCTCCACTATACTCCACTTCACCTCACATCCCCTCACTATCACCTCACTATCACCTCACTATCACCCTTCACTTATCCCTCACGACTTACTGATCACCCTCACTTATCACCCAACTATTCCCTCACTATCACCTCACTATCCCCTCACTATTTCCACTCACTATCTTAACATCACCTCACTATCACCTTCACCATCCCCTCACTATCACCTCACCAATTCCCCTCACTATCACCTCACTATCACCTCACATCCCCCTCCTATGCACCTCACGATCACCTCACTATCACCCACACTCACTCACCTCACTATCCCTTCACTATCCCCACTACACCTCATATCCCTCAGCTTCCCTCATCTATCACTCCTTACCTACCTCATACCCTCACTACACTCACCTCCCCACTATTCACTCCACTTCACTACTCACTTTGCCCCCACCTATCCCTCCTTACACCTACTATACCATACTATCCCTCGCATCACTCACTCCCCTCACATGATCACCCTCCACTACTCACTACCCCTCACCTCACCCTCACTATCCTCACTACTCTCACCCTACTATACTACACATCCCTCACTATCACCATCACTCACTCCCCTCACTCATTCACTTCACCTCCTCACTATCACCTCCACTCTCATCACCTCACTAATCCCTACTACCCTCACTATCCCCAACTATTCATAATCCTATATCACCTCACTATCCTTCACACACCCACTATCCCTCACATCCCCCTCACTAACAACCCTCAACTATCCCTCCACCCATTCCCCTCACTATAGCTACGTATCACCTCACTATCCATCTCTCCACTCATATACCTCACTACCCCCTCACTCACATCCCTCCACTATCCCTATCACTATCCCTCACTATCCCCTCACTCACTCACCTCCACTATCCTACCACCCCCTATCACCTCACTAGTCCCCTCACTATCCCTCCTCCTCATATCACGCTCACTTATCACCTCACTATACCACCATCACTATCCCACTCACTATCCCCCCACTATCCACTCACTATCACCTCACTATCACCTCCACTATCCCCTCACTATCCACACTTTCCCTCACTAAACACCTCACTATCACCTCCTATCACCTCACTATCACTCACTATCCCCTCACTATCCCCCTCGACATCACCTCACTTCACCACACTATCCCCTTCACTACCCCACTATCACCTCACTATCACCTCACTATCACCCTTACCTCACATCCTACATATCTACCCATATCACTATCACCTTCCACACCCTCCCCCTCACCTATCCCTCCTATCACTCATCCCCTCACCTTCACACAACCACTATCACCTATCCCTCACTATCCCTCTCACTATATCCCCACTATCACCCTTACACTATCACTCACTTCACTCACACCTCACTATCCACGCTCACTACACTCTTCCCTACACCCTCGCATCCACCTTCCACTCAACTTCACCCCACTCACACTATCACTCATTCCTATCATCCCATCATATCCCACTATCCCCTCACTCTATCACCTCCACTAGTCGCACCCACTATCAACCACGCGTCGCTACGAGATACCTCTCTCACGCGCAAGACACACCACACGCTTGACTCATTAACCTTTCATCTTGACCGAATCCCCAGAGAGTCGTTGGTAACCATATTGGACCGGCTGCTTTATGCCTCTGTATCTTTACTGGTGTAGGTGTGGGCCCTGCTTACCGTTCTGTTGTCTGCCGCTCATAGATGTTAGTTTTTTAGTGCCTCCTTCCCTGTGGTCATTTGTTGTGTTTATGCTTCTGTATCCAATCACAAATATAATATTCAAAGATAAAGATCTGCTAGTCGACGCTCCACAAACTCCTCGTCTTCCGTCCACTGTCGTCGTATGCTGCGTATGGTGGGTCTCATCTGGGGAGTTGTGCGTATGAGGTGTGGTTGTGTGGTCTCAATCAGTATGGTCGGGGTGGTGTGTGGTCTCATCGTATGGTGGTGTAGGGTGTTTGGTCTCTCGTTATGGTGTTGGTGGTGGTGTGTCCGTGTCTCTGTTATCCTCCTCCATGATGCCTCCTCAGACTCCTCTCTAGACTCCTCTTCTAGACTCCTCCTCTAGAACTCCTCCTCTAGACTCCTCCTGTTAGACTCCTCCTTCTAGACTCCTCCTCTAGAGCTCCTCCCTCTAGACTCCTCCTAGTAGACTTCCTCCTCTAGGACGCCTCCTCTAGACTCCTCCACTCTAGACCCTGCCGCTAGACTCCTCCTGCTTAGACTCCTCCTCTAGACTCCTCCTCGTAGACTCCTCCTGTAGACTCCTCCTCTAGACTCCTCCTCTAGACTCCTCCTGTAGACTCCTCCTCTAGACTCCTCCTCTGTAGACTCCTCCTCTAGACTCCTCCTCTAGACCCTCCTCTAGACTCCTCCCTAGACTTCCTCCTCCTCTAGATCCTCCTCTTAGACTCCTCCTCTAGTACTCCTCCCTTAGACTCCTCCCTGTTAGACTCCTCCTGTAGACTCCTCCTCTAGACGCCTCCTCTTAGACTCACTCCTCTAGACTCCTCCTACTAGACTCCTCCTCTAGACTCTTCCTCTTCTACTCCTCTCTAGACTCCTCCTCTAGACTCCTTCCTTCTAGACTCCTCCTCTAACTCCTCCTCTGGACTCCTCCTGTTAACTCCTCCTCTAGACGCCTCCTCTAGACTCCTCCTCTAGACTCCTCCTCTAGACTCCCCTCCTAGACGACCTCCTCTAGACTCCTCCTCTAGACTCCCTCCTTCTAGGACTCAATCCTCTAGACTCCTCCTCTAGACTCCTCCTTAGACTCCTTCTCTTAGACGCCTCCTCTAGACGCGCTCCTCTAGACTGCCTCCTCTAGACTCCTCCTCTAGACTCCTCCGCTAGACTCCCCTCAGACTCCTTACCTCTATCTCCAGTAGAAATAGAATGTCACATTTCCATTTCTATTGCTGTCTAGCTCTATATGTCTAGCTCTATGCTGTCTAGCTCTATGCTGTCTTGCTCTATGATTCATAAGCTCTATGCTGTCTAGCTCTATGAGGCTAGCGTCTATTATGTCTCCTAGCTCTATGCTGCGCTCTATGATGTCTAGCTCATGCTGCTCTAGCCTCTATGATGTCTAGCTCTATGATGTCTAGCTCTATGTGTCTAGGCTCTATGCTGTTACCAAAATAATCAGCATAAAGAGACTTTCCTCTTTTCTCTCTCTCCTTCTTTCCATGTCTTTCCCTCTCTCTCATCTCTCCATGTCTTCTTTCCCTCTCTCCTCTCTTTCCCTCTTTCTTTCCATGTCTTTCCCCTGTCCTCTCTCCCTCATGTCCCTCTCAAACCCCAACCCCCCCTCCAGCTTGACCCAGTCAGTGGGGGTGAAGATCGACCAGTCCGACCCGACTACGGTGGAAGCTCTGGTGGGACAGACGGTAGTGTTACCCTGCAGAGTCTCTCCGGCTCCATCCTCCACCATCATAGTGGAGTGGAGGAAGGATGGAGTCCCTCTCACTACCTTTAGGTGAGCACACTACATTTTTGACATCTTAATAATTTAGGAGACACTCTTATCCAGAGCAACTTACAGCCATTGAAGGTAGCGAGGTACGGCAACCACATTTCACAATCGTAGCTTATTGAGGAATGTGAAACTCTAATTAAACAGTTTATCAGCAAAATAGTTGGGCGTAAAGAAAAGGGATGTTCCCACACTGATACACTGTGTGACTGTACCTTGGTGTATCCAATTTGTAAGTCGCTCTGGATAAGAGCGTCTGCTAAATGACTTAAATGTAAATGTAAATGTACTGTAAGTTGTACAGTTGAAGTCGGAGGTTTACATACACTTAGGTTGTAGTCATTAAAACTCGTTTTTCAACCACTCCACACARTTCTTGTTAACAAACTATAGTTTTGGCAAGTCGGTTAGGACATCTACTTTGTACATGACACAAGTCATTTTTGCCCACACATTTTCTATAGGTTTGAGGTCAGGGCTTTGTGTTGGCCACTCCAGTACCTTGACTTTGTTGTCCTTAAGCCATTTTGCCACAACTTTGGAAGTATGCTTGGGGTCATTGTTCATTTGGAAGACAAATTTGCGACCAAGCTTTAACTTCCTGACTGATGTCTTGAGATGTTGCTTCAATATATCCACAT
>NW_019943996.1:115664-126747 GCF_002910315.2 Salvelinus sp. IW2-2015 | reverse complement strand
GCGGGAGAGAATGAATGTTGTAGTGTATATGTAAATGGGGATTCTAACATGGCTGTTATAGAATGATTGTATGTCATGTGTTATGTGTCGTAACATGGCTGTATAGAATGTGTGATTGTAAATGTTAAGGGTGATTCAAACTGGCCTGCTAATATAATGTTGAGTGTCAGTTAATGGGGATAACAGCTGTATAGATGATTCATTGTACGGGTTCGTAAATGCTAAGATTGTGTAGTGTCACTGTATAATGGGGAGATACGTGAAAACTGTCATCGTTAAGGTTAAACTGATAGAATGTTGTAGTGTCATGTTAATGTGGAGATAACATGGCACGTTATGAGTGTGGGTCATTTAAGGCAACAGGCTGTTTAGAATGTTGTAGTGAGCATGATTGGGAGATAACATGGCTGTGAGTGTTGTTGTGTCTCATGTTAATGTGGAGATAACATGGCTGGTTATAAGAAATTGTTATAGTGCTAATGATTATGGGGGAGATAACATGGCTGTCATAGACGATTGTGTATTTAATGGGAGAGATAACATGTTGTTATAGAATGTGTAGGTAATGTTATGGAGATATACATATGTTTAATAGAAGTTGTAGTGTACATGTTAATGTGGGAGATAACATGGCTGTATAAGAATGTGGTAAATGTTAATGGGGAGATACAGCTGCTGAAGAATGTTGTAGTGTATGTTAAATGGGAGTAACATGGTTATAGAAGTGTAGTGTCATGTTAATGTGGAGATAACATGGATGTTATAAGAATGTTGAGGAGTATGTTAATGTGGGGAATAACTGGTTGTTATAAGTTGAAGTGTAATAATGTGGGAGATAACTGAGCTGTTATGAATGTTGTAGTGTAATGTTAATGGGGGATAACATGGACTGTTATAGAAGTTTGTAGTGTAATGTTAATAGGGAGAATAACATGGCTGTTAAGAATGTTGAGTGTGACCTGTAATTGGGGGGATAACATGGCTGTTATAAATGTGTAGTGTACTGTTAATGGGGAGATAACATGGCTGTTATAGTAAGTGTTGTAGTGTAATGTATTACATGGGGAGATAACATGGCTGTTATAGAATGTTGTAGTGTAATGTTAATGGAGGAGATAACATGGCTGTTATATAATGGTAGTGTAATGTAATGGGGGAGATAACATGGCTGTTACTAGAATGTTGCTGTTCATTTTTAATGGGGAAGAAAACATGGCTGTATAAATGTTGTATGTAATGTTAATGGGGGAGAACATGGCTGTTATAGAAGTGTAAGTGTCATGTTAATGGGGAGATAACATCCCTGTTATAAGATGTGTAGGTCATGTTATGGGGGAAAACATGGCTGTTATAGAATGTGTAGGTGTCATGTTAATGGGGGATAACATGGCTGTTATAGAATGTTGTAGTGTATTTAATGGGGAGATAACATGGCTGAATAGAATGTGTAGGCATGTATGGGGGAGATAACCTGGATGGTTAGGAATGTTGTAGTGTTCACTGTTACATGGGTGGAGATAACAGGCTCGTAACTATAATGTGAGTGTCATGTAACATGCATCAGATCTGGTAGACCTAAATGTCCCAGCTTAACATCAACCAAACTTATCATTAAACAACATTTCAGACATGAACGCAATGAACTCACAAAGAGAAAAAAACAATGAAAATAAAACAAATATTACAACACAACGAACATAAGAGGAAAAAAACTAAAGATTATTAACAATAAAAATCTGAACGGAAAAGCAAACCCAATATAATAGTTTAGAAACTGTATAAAAGTATAATCTCTTAAATATCTCTGATAATAAGGTATTAAGATCTATTTTAAATATCTCTGAATATAATGATTAAGATCTCTCTTATATAATAAAAGGTATTAAAGATCTATTTTAAAATAATCACTATTTAACTGAATAAAAAGTATTAAGATCTATTAAATATCTCTGATAAAAGCAGTGATTAAGATCTATTTTAAATATCTCTGAATAAAAAAGTCTTTTTAAATCTCTCTATAAACATAGATATATAACATCGATATTTAATATTTGAATAGCATAAGATCTCTTAGATATCTCTGAATAAAAAGGTATTAGGATCTATCTTTTAAATATCCTGATAAAAAGTATTAGGATCTCTTAAATATCTCTGAATAAAAGGTATTAGGATCTCTTACTTCTCTGAATAAAAAGGTATAATCTCTTAATCTCCTCATAAGGTCAATCATAAACTCTTAAATATCTCTAATAAACAAGGTATTAAGTATCTTAATAATCTCTATGAATAAAAGGATAAATAAAGATCTCTTAAATATCTCTGAATAAACCAAGTTAGTCTAATTCTGAATAAAAAGGTATTAGGTCTCTTAAATACTCTCTGATAAAACATACCACTCTTAAATATCTATGGAATCCATGGTTTGACCCGAGAGCAGCACTAACACTGTTACTCTAAAGTTAGTGTCCCTCTCTGGTCCACTGGAGGCTGACGAAGGAGAGCTGAGGTTGGGACCGATCTACACAGGCTAGTCTGACCGTCTGTCCTGCTTCCCTCCAGACGAGCGAACCTGATCGTCTATACTGAACCTGAACCGTCACACACCAGAGAGGACGGTGGATGGGACAATGTGGGAGAGGGGGGGTTGTGTGTGTGTGTGTGTGGTGTGTCGTGTGTGTGTGACTCCTACTTGGGTGAGGGCTGGCGATGAGTACTGATGGCAGTAAACTCCTGTCTCTCCTGTCCTGTCTGCTCCATTTGGGGGAGGCTTCCTGTCGCGTCTGTACTACCTGTGGCCCTCGGAGTTCTCTGTCAAACACACAGTGATTTGGCCAAGGTCAACCACAAGGTAAAACAAACACACCAGTGATTTGGCTGAAGGTCACCACAAGGTGCAATCCACAGTACACACAAGCTGATTTTCAACCACAAGGTAAAACAAACACACAGTGATTGGTCAAGGTCAACCACAAGGTAAAAACCACAACATTGGTGTAATCTGGCCACAAGGTCAACCAAGGTAAACAAACACCCAAGTGATTTGGATCAAGGTAACCCACAAGTAACAACAACACACGTGATGTGGCTACAGGTCAACCACAGGTAAACACAGATTGATCAAGCGTCAAACCACAGATGGTAAAAAACACACTTGACAGACGTGCTCTACATACTAGACAGACAGGTATACGTAGCGGTGTCTCTCTCACGGTCACGCGCTTGCCACACAGAGCAACCAACCAGAGTCCGCCTAGTTAGAGGACCAACGAACAGGGACCATTGGGCTGCGGATGATGCCTGGGGAAAGGATTTGGACAGTTTGCACAACACTAAAATATCCAGCACATTGGTGTGTAAAAACCCAAACACAGATGTATTTAATACAATAAGACAGAGAGTGGTGTGTATAGCTACCGTAACCCGCTAACAACACATGCCGAAGGTCCAATGGATTAGTAGCATGGGGCCCCACGGAGGGGGTGGCGGCATGAAAGGTGGTCACAATACCACCAATCCCCGAGGTGCCATTGCTGTTATAAACTGGTTCCAACGTAATTAAAGAGTCAATAATAATGTTTTTGTCATTACCGTATAACCTATCTCAGCCAATCAGCATTCAAGGGCTCGAGCCACCCAGTTTATAATACAGTAAAACTGAACACACATATAAACGCAACATGCACAATTATCAAAATTTTACTGAGTTACAGTTCATATCAGGAAACTCAGTCATTTAAATAAAATCATTAGTTTCACACCCTGATCTGTTCATCTCTCCTTGTGATTAATATAGGCCCCAATTATGAATTTCACATACTGGGAATACAGATATGCATCTGTTGGTCACGATACAGTGAAGTCTGTAGTTCAACATACACTTAGGTTGGAGTCATTCAATACTTTTCAAACACTCCCAAATTTCTTGTTAAACAAACTATAGTTTTGGCAAGTCGGTAGGACATCTACTTTGTGCATGACACAGTCATTTTCCAACAATTGTTTACAGACAGTTTTTCACTTTTAATTCACTGCATCACGATTCTAGTGGGTCAGAAGTTTCCAACCACTAAGTTGACTGTGCCTTTAAACAGTGTGTAAAATTCCAGAAAATTAGTTAATGGCTTTAGAAACTGATGGCTATTGACATCATTTGAGTCATTGGAGGTGTACCTGTGGATGTATTTCAAGGCCTACCTTCAAACTCAGTGCCTCTTTGCTTGACATC
Source organism: Salvelinus sp. IW2-2015 (assembly GCF_002910315.2). NCBI lineage: Eukaryota > Metazoa > Chordata > Actinopteri > Salmoniformes > Salmonidae > Salvelinus > Salvelinus sp. IW2-2015. The sequence goes on along the minus strand of NW_019943996.1, from coordinate 122,522 downwards.
ATGGGAAAATCAAAGAATCAGCCAAGACCTCAGAACATTGTAGACCTCCACAAGTCTGGTTCATCATTGGGCCAATTTCCAAACGCCTGAAGGTACCACGTTCATCTGTACAAACAATAGTACGCAAGTTAAACACCATGGGACCACGCAGCCGTCATACCGCTCGGAAGGAGCACGCGTCTGCCTCCTAGAGACAAACGTACTTTTGTGCGAAAGTGCAAATCAATCCCAGAACAGCAGCAAAGGACCTTGTGAGATGCTGCGGAGGAAACAGATACAAAAGTATCTATATCCACAGTAAAACGAGTCCTTATCGACATAACTGAAAGGCCGCTCAGCAAGGAGCGGTGTCGGCGCGTCAAGGGGGTGGTACTGTACACAACTTCCGCCGAGGTCGGTCCTCTCCTTGTTCGGGGCGCTTTCCGGCTCCCTGACTCGTCCGTCACGGTTTCTAGCCTCGCCGATCCACCTTTCATTTCCATTTGTTTGTCTTGTTTCCCGCACACCTGGTTGCATTCCCCATTATCGTCTTGCATATAACCCTCTGTTCCCCCATGTCTCTGTGGAATTGTTATTTGTAATGTACGCGTACTCCAGGCTGGTTTGCGCCGGGTTATTGTAACCCGTGTGTGTTTAGTTTTCTGAGTGCCGTATTTTGTTCGCCTCAATAAAGGCTCCGTTTGCTACCCATTTCTGCTCTCCTGCGCCTGACTTCCCAGCAATTACGCACTCCTTTACAGCAACCCCACTGCTCCAAAACCGACATAAAAAAACAGACTAGCACACTGCACATGGGACAAAGATCGTACTTTTGGAGAATGTCCTCTGGTCTGATGAAACAAAAATAGAACTGTTGGCCATAATGACCATCGTTATGTTTGGAAAAAAAAACACCACCATCCCACCGTGGAAGCACGGGGGTGGCAGCATCATGTTGTGGGGGTGCTTTGCTGCAGGAGGGACCACTTCACAAAAGATGGCGTCATGAGGTAGGAAATTTATGTGGATATATTGAAGCACACTCCAAACCGAAATTGCTCCCAATGATGAACCAGACTTGTGGAGGTCTACAATGTTTTTACTGAGGTCTTGGCTGATTTCTTTTGATTTTCCCATGATGTCAAGCAAAGAGGCACTGAGTTTGAAGGTAGGCCTTGAAATACATCCACAGGTACACCTCCAATTGACTCAAATGATGTCAATTCTGGATAAGAGCGTCTGCTAAATGACTTAAATGTAAATGTAAAATTAGCCTATCAGAAGCTTCTAAAGCCATTACATAATTTTCTGGAATTTTACACGCTGTTTAAAGGCACAGTCAACTTAGTGGTTGTAAACTTCTGACCCACTAGAATTGTGATGCAGTGAATTAAAAGTGAAATAATCTGTCTGTAAACAATTGTTGGAAAAATGACTTGTGTCAWGCACAAAGTAGATGTCCTAACCGACTTGCCAAAACTATAGTTTGTTAACAAGAAATTTGTGGAGTGGTTGAAAAATGTATTTGAATGACTCCAACCTAAGTGTATGTAAACTACAGACTTCAACTGTATCTGTGACCAACAGATGCATATCTGTATTCCCAGTCATGTGAAATTCATAGATTGGGGCCTAATTATTAATCACAAGGACAGATGAAACAGATCAGGGTGTGAAACTAATGAATTTATTTAAATTGACTGATTTCCTGATATGAACTGTAACTCAGTAAAATCTTTGATAATTGTTGCATGTTGCGTTTTATATTGTTGTTCAGTTTTACTGTATTATAAACTGGGTGGCTCGAGCCCTTGAATGCTGATTGGCTGAAAGCCATAGTAAATCAGACCGTATACCACGGGTATGACAAAAACATTTATTTTGACTCTTCTAATTACGTTGGTAACCAGTTTATAACAGCAATAAGGCACCTCGGGGGATTGGTGGTATATGACCAATATACCATGGCTGTATCCATGGACCTTCGCATTGCTTTGTGAGAAAGAACAGCCGTTAGCGGTAGCCATATACCACACCCTCTCTGGTCTTATTGCTTATTAAATAACATTTTCTGTGTTCTGGGTATATTCTATACACACCAATGTGCTGGATATTTTAAGTGTGTGCAACTGTCAAATCCTTCCCCCAGGCATCATCCGCAGCCCAATGGTTCCCTGTTCGTTGGTCCTCTAACTAAGGCGGACTCTGGTTGGTTGCTCTGTGTGGCAACGCGTGACCGTGAGAGAGATCACCGCTACGTATACCTGTCTGTCTCAGGTATGTAGAGACACGTCTGTCAATGTGTTTGTTTTACCATCCTTGTGGTTGGTAGTTATAAGATGTTTGTAGTGTCATGTAATGGGGAGAAAACATGTCTGTTATAGAGTGTTGATAAGTGTCAATGTTAATGGGGGAGATACCTGGCTGTTATAAGACATGTTGTAAAGTGTCATGTTAAATGGGGGAGAAAAATAGCTGTTATAGAATGCTGTAGTGTACATGATTAATGGGAAAGAATAACAATGGCTGTTTAAGAATGTTTGGTAGGTCATGTTAATGGGGAGAAAATAACATGGCTTTATAGAATGGTTGTAGTGTCATGTATAATGAGAGGGGAGATAACAAATGGCTGTATACTAGAGTAGTTGTATAGTGTCATGTTAATGGGGGAGAAAACATAGGCTGTATTATAGAATGTTGTAGTAGTCAAGATTAATAGGGGAGATAAACATGGTTATAGAATGTTGGTAGTGTCATGTTTAAAGGGGGAGAAATAACATGACTTGTTATAAGAATGAGATTTGTAGTAGTCATGTTAATGAGTGGAGTATAACATGGTTGTATATAAAGAACTGATTGTAGTGTAATGATCAATGGGGAAGATAACATGGCTTGTTATAGAATGTTGTAGTGTCATGTTAATGGGGAATAACAATGGCTGTATAATAGAATGATTGTAGTGTCATGTTAATGTGGGAGATAACATGGCTGTTTATAGAGAATGATGTAAGTTCATGTTACTGGGGGAGATAACATGGCTGGTTACTAGAATGTTGTAGAGGTATTGTTAAATGGGGGAGATAACATGGTTGTTATAACGAGTGTTTGTAGTGTCAATGTTAATGGAGAGATAACATGGACTGTTATAAATGTATGATAGTGTTAATGTTAATGAGGGGAAGATAACATGGCTGTTAATAGAAATGTTGTAGTGTAATGTTAAATTGGGGGGGAAACATGAGCTGTTATAGAATGTTGTAGTGTCAGTTAATGGGGGAATAACAATGGACTGTTATAAGAATTTGTAGTGTCATGTTATAGGGGGAGATAACATGGATGTTATAAGAATGTTGTAATGTTAATAGGTGGAGATACCATGTAATGTTAGAAATGTTGTAATGATTAAATGGGGGAGATAAACATGGCTGTTATAGACATGTTGTAAGATGTCATGTTAATGTGAAGGAGATAACATGGTGTTTATAAGATGTTGTAGTGTAATGGTTTCAAAATAGGGAGAGATAACATGGCTGTTATAGAATGTTGTAAGTGTCATGTTAATGGAGGAGATAACATGAGCATGTTATACGAATGTTGTAGTATCTGTTAATGTGGGAGATAAACATGGCTGTTATAGAATGTTGTAGTGTCTGTTAATAGGGGGGAAGATATAACATGGCTGTTATAAGAATGTTGTAGTGATAGTTTAATAGGGGGAGATAACATGGCTTTATAGAGTGTACTGTAGTGTACATGTTAATGGAGAGATAAAAAATGGCTGTTTATAAGAAATGTTGTAAGTTAATGTTAAATGTGGGAAGTAACATGGCTGTTATATAGAATGGTTGTAAGTGTTCATGTTAATTGGGAGAGATAACATGGCTGTATATAGGAATGTTGTAGTGTCATGTAAATGGGGGAGATAACAGGTATGTTATAGAATGTGTAATGTTAATGAGGGGGAGATACCCATGTGAGGGTTATAGAATGTTGTAAAAATGTTAAATGGGGGAGTAAACATGTATAGATTATAAGAATGGTGAGTATGTTAATGGGGGAAGATATAAACATGGCTGTTTTATAGAAATGTTGTAAGTGTCAGTGTATAATGTAGGAGATAACATGGCTGTTATAAGAATGTTGTAAGTATGTGCATGTTACATGGGAGGAGACTAACAGTGCTAGTATATAAGAAATGTTGTAGTGTCATGTTAATGGAGAGATAACAAGGGCATAGTTATAGAATGTTGTAAGTGTCATGTTTAAATGGGGGAGATAACATGGCTGTTATAGAGTGTTGTAAGTGTCATGTAATAGGAGAGAATAACATGGTATTGTTATGAAATGTTGTAGTGGTCGTTAAAGGGGGAGAAAAACATGGCACTGTATATAGAAATGTTGTAGTGGTCATGTAATGGGGGAAAGAATAACATGGCTGTATAGAATGTTGTAGTGTCATGTAATGGAGGAGATAACAGGGCTGTTATAAAACGAAGTGGTGATATAGTTGGTAATGTTTAATGAGGGGAAATAACATGGCTGTTATAGAATGTTGTAGTGTATTTAATGGGAAGGCAGATAACATTAGCATGTATAGAATGTTGTAGTGTAATGTTAATGGGGGAGATAACATGGGCTAAAGTATATAAGAAATGTTGTAGTGTCAATTTAATGGGGGAGATAAATGAGCTGTTAATAGAATGTTGTAGTGTCATGTTAATGGAGGAAGATAACATGGCCTGTTAATAGAAAATGTTGTAGGTCAATGTTAAAATGGGAGGAAGATAAAACCCAATAGGCTGTTATAAAAAGAAAAAAGAATGTTGTAGTGTTAAAATAAAGGGAGGAAGATAACAATAAGGAACTGATTAATAGAGAAAAAGTTGTAGTGTCATGTTAATGGGGGAGAATAACAAATAGGCTGTAATATAGAATGCTGTAAGTGTCATGTTTAATGGGGGAAGATAACATGGACTATATAAGAAAATGTAATGTAGTAGAGTCAATGATTAATAGGGAGAGAGATAACATGGCTGTTATAAAAGAATGTATGTAAGTGTCATGTTAATAATGGGAGAAGAGATACAATGGCTGTTATAGAATGTTTGTAAGATGTCATGTTAAATGGGGAGATAACATGACATGTATATAAGAATGTTGTAGATGTCATGTAATGGGGAGAAAACATGGACTGTTATAGAAAAGTAAAAGTGTAATGGTAAAAATGCATACAGATTGTTTAAGAAAACCATTAAAATGTCCAAGCCATAAATAAAATCAACTATGTATCATAAATAAAAACATATATCAATAGAAAACAATAAGAAAACTTCAACAGAAAGAGAGAAAAAACATATAGAAATGAAACCATATTTAACACGACGAGAACATAAGAAGAATAAAATAGAAAGAGAACGGAAAGCAAAGTTAAAAGGATTTTTATAATATGATTTAAATATCTCTTGAATAACATATGTTAACTCTTAAATATAATCTCTGAATAAAAAGGTTATATAAGTAACTCTTAAATATCTCCTGAATAAAATGTATTAAGATCTCTTAAATATCTCTGAATAAAAGTATTAAGATCTCTTAAATATTCTCTGAATAAAATGGTATTAAGATCTCTTAAATATCTCTGAATAAAAAGGTATTAAGATCTTTAAAATCTCTGAATAAAAAGTATTAAGATCTATTAATAATCTCTGAATAAAAAGTATTAAGAATCTATTTAAATATCTCTGAATAAAAAGGATATTAAGATCTATTAAATATCTCTGAAATAAAAAAGGTAATATAAAAGATCTCATTAGATTATTACTCTGAATAAAAAGGTATTAAGATCTCATTAATCATCTGAATAAACAAGGTTATTAAGATATCTCTTAAATATCTCTTAAATCCAAATGCTTCGACCCCAGAGCACACTAAACTGTTACCTGAGAGAGTTTTTTGAGTGTGTCCCCTCTTCTGGTCCACTGACCCCCAGAGCAGCACTAACACTGTTACCTGAGAGAGTGAGTGTCTGTCCCTCTCTGGTCCACTGGAGGCTGACCGAGGAGAGCAGCATGAGTATATGGGAACGAATCATACACGGCTAGTTCTGACCCGTCAATGTCCATGCTTTCCCTCCACAGACACGAACAGCTATCGTTCTATACTGAACCTGAAAACCGTCCAACAAAGAGAGGACGAGTGGATGAGGACAAAATGTAGAGAGAAAGGGGGGGTTGTGTAGATGTAGTGTGTGTGTCGCTTGGTGTGTGAATAGTGATAAGTACTAACTACTATAAATGGGTGAAAGAAGGACGGCGATGACGTACTAGAATGGCAGTATACTCCTGTCTCTATACCTTCCTTCTGCATCCATACTGGGGGAAGGCTTCCTGTCGCTTCCTATACTACCATGGGCCACTCTGGAGTATTCTGCACCAGATGATAGCTAAAGACAACACAGTAAAAAAACCAACGTATCATCAATCAACCATTGGTAACCAATACAAGTATCTGTCAGTCAACCACAAGGTTAAAAGAAAACACAACAGTGAAATTGCGCGAAGGTCCCACAAGGTAAAACAAACACACGTGATTTGGCTAAGGTCCACACATAGGTAAAACAAACAAACAAGTGATTTTGTCTAGTCCCACAAAAGGTTAAAACAAACACAAAAAAACAGATGTATTGAAGTCAAGGCATAACCACCAGGTAACAAACACAAACAGTGATAGCTCCAAGGTCAACACACAAAGGTTAAAAACAAACACACAGTATTTGGATCAAGTCAACCACAAGGCTAAACAAACACACAGATATCTGGCTCAAGATAACACACAAATGGTAAAACAAAAACACACAGTGATTTGGATCAGGCCAACCAA